>NC_084956.1:15774533-16074533 GCF_949316205.1 Platichthys flesus
ACTTGACAGAGGTAGTTTAAAGTGCCTCGCTGAAATCAACACAGGAACGCTTGAGGCTTTTTTGTGTGTGTGAGGTACGGTTAACGTTTTCAGGTTAAAGATGAATAGGAGGGGGATGCAGGTGAGGGGCCGTGGCTCCTCGCTGAAGATGACCCCTGTGTTAATTGCTGCTGTGGTCGTTTTAGTCATAATAATGTGTTTTTATCTGGAGCTGATGCTGACGTTTCCTTGGTGACTGATTGGATGGCTCTGCTGTTTGATCAGTGGATTGTGTAACATTTTGGGCAGAAAATGAATAAATGTCTGGAGCTTTTTTCTAACTTATTCTGTGTTTGTGTCCATTCATTTCATGCATTAACATGTTTTACATTGCACTGATATTGGACCTTAAATATTAATTCCATACTTCAACTTACTTAAAATAAATATATAAATAAAAATATTTAATTCACACAGATATTTATGGCAATCTTTAATAGACCACAGGTGATGCATTCATTATGACCAAAACACCAGATCCTGAGTGGTCACATATTTGGATCCATAGCAGAAGAAGAGGGACTTCAAACTTCTGCAAATAGAAGATGGAGACCGCTGCTGTTGATGGTGGCATGATTTTACATTGAAACAGGGTATTCAGAGAAGAAAGTCAACCATTAACTTTCAAGTCAAGTGAGCAAAGGAGACGGTGGGCAACTATCATGACAATTGTCATTTATTATAAGTTCACGAACAGTGTGTTTTATATAATTCACAAACTAAGCCATTGGATCTTAGGGAATTTGTGACAAAATGTTACCCTCACATTTGAACATCTATTCAGTGCACACTCACAATACCTCAGTTTTGCAGCATATGTTATCCTGTCAGATTGCAGAAACCCTCACAAAAAAAAAAGTAAGATGTAGTTTGTCTTGTGTATGATGCAACTGACAGCAACTATAGTTAGAACACAGTAAGAGAGCCAAAGAAATGGGTTATTTCAGTTTAAGTTTATGAACATTATTTGCTCCAGCTAGATGAGCGGGATGCTGGTTCAGCACAGCGTAAACAGGCCACAGGGGCTCATTCTTAAACATAGTCCCTCCATAAACTGATCTCACCGCAGGGCTTTGGTGCTGCATCCCAGTGGCCCTCTGGCCGACATGACAACAGCAGGCGTGTTTTTCCCAGCAACATAGCAACACCGCCCTGAGCTAACTCTGACCCTTGGCAGTCAAAACATATTATTGGCCCAGGTGACAGGAGCTTTACACTAAGCAAGACAAATACTCCAGGGGCAGGATGATATAATATTCACAGCGGCTGTTGAAATAACATGATGTCACTGCAGGAGATTTGAATATACAAGGTGAGCAGATAACACAAATAATTTTCCAAGGAGGATTTGTAAACACAGGAGCTATGGGTGTGAGCTCAGGGCCACGGGAAGACCTGCTCAACCAGACGATTCAGTCTCAGGTTTCAAAGCCTTAGAGACAGCTCAGGCCTCGGCAGGAATACATCTACCGTAAATTTGATTCATCCTGACATCTTTGCAAGGTTAAAGACTCAGGAAAACAAAATCTACGGCCCTATTACACCCCGGCATTATCCAGCCAATCTATGGGTGCGGGAAGATGAAGTTGTTCTTTTTCATTATCACTGCGGGGGTTGCGTCGTTGTGGAAGACTTGGCCCACTGTGGCGCCGCTGCACCCGCATTAACTCACACAGAGACAGACAGAAAAGAGGGCAGGATGGGTAATTCACCCCCGTGTTCTTACACCTCCTTCAGCAGAGTCTGATGTTTGTCCTCAAAGACAATGTGCTTGTGTTTATATGCCTCATACATATCAATTACTTTACCACTTGGGCAGTGTCATCCTCAAGGTGCTTGAAAATTAGGTTTCAATGTCAGATGAGAGGCACATTCCAGACAAAAATAACAGAGCGTTCACCTCCAGGCTGTTGAGCCTTCCCTGTCAGCACACAGTGACTGAAACCGAAACTCTCCCATTTGAATAACAGTGAAATCCGGGCTTACACAAGCAACGTGTTCCTCTTGCATCAGCAAATGAACTTCTTTCCACATAACAGTTCATCTGTCAGCAACTATGTGTTTGTGAAGGAGGAAAAAATTCAGGGGAAGTGAAACCTCTCTGTTGCTATAGAGCACATGGTGGATTGGATTCCTGAAAACTCGGACAGCAAAAAATGGCGTCACCCCTCGCTCTGAGTCAGAGACACAGAGCATGCCCTGGATGAACTTCCTGTTTCAGTCTGCCACAGATATAGGGTTTCTCCGCCCCAGCCACACACAGGAAGTGAGTCACACTTACTCACCAGTCATCTGCAGGCTGCAGACTCTTCGAGCCCCTGAGTGACGGGCCGTGGAGGGGGCCAAATTAGCTTCTGAAACTTTAATCTCCTGCAACTCAATTATTTAATATCTGAGCCACCCACTTCAAAGGAATACCTCAACTCCCTCCTCTCCGGCTGCCTTGATGGAGGCTTTCAATCCTGTCTCCTGAAGGACTCACCATTTTATATCTCTGCCCTGCGGTTTGAATGACGCTCTCCTGAAATCTTACAGTGCTCCCTGAAAACTGAAACATACTGCGCTAATAAACCGCAGTGCATTAAGTGCTGCTGTGGCTGGAGGTGAAACTATAGTGTGAAACTTAAGTTTTTCTCACTGTGTATTCACCATCCTAATTTTGGATTCCCCGTCAAATGTGAAACAAAATCATTTGCAGCTGCAGAGCATAATCTATTCAGACTCAAAAAGGCAAGAGCAGGAAGCAATTACTGTGATTTGGATTGGAGCATGAACAGAAAACCCTAATGGAAATATGCAAAACATGCTTATGTCATATATATGAGATGAATTTTAATCCTAGCAACAGTGAGACTCAAAATATATATTGGCTGCTAAATGCATTTATGAAGCAAGGTTACGTTTTTCTGTATAATAATAAACGTCCTCTGAATTTAAATGATGTCCTTGTTTACGACGGAATTCATAATTGAGATGAGGTCATTGAAATGAATGGGCCGCAAAGGTAAAGAAGAGGAATAACCTTGAAAGAGGAAACATAAATTAATTTTGGAATTGGCCTTGTTTTTTTGTCTCACCCAGTCACAGAGCACATTTCCAGACCTGCATAGCTATTGGCTCTGTGGAAAAGTGGATCAGAGAAGTGGAAAGTTAATCCCCAAGACCCTCCCAGCCAGAGATGAGAAGAAGAGGGGGTTGCTGGCAACTGCAAAGAGACATGGGAGCTTTCCGTCTCCTCGGATTCACATGCATGCACACGTTTGCTGGTGCAGTGACACACACACACCCACGCGCACACACACAGCCACCAGACTGCCACAACAATAAAGCGGCGATGCAGACAATACACTGCAGATGTAGGAAACGCACTGACCAACCTCAGTATGAAGTACGTATTGTTATGGAACTATAGATGCTAAATTGAAAAAAGCTAAATTAGCTTGATAACATGTTTAGCTAGCTGTTTGTTTACTTTGCACTAATAAATCATAATTTATTATTTTGTATATTTTAAACTGTTGCCCAAATACATCTCAGTTTAATACTTAAAAAAAAGATTGTTCATCTAAAGTTAGTAAAATTGCCCACATAGCGTCTGTCTATTCTGGCTGGTATGGCTAACGTTAGCTAGCATCAGTGTTTGCCGAGCTACTTTCTTTAAATATTTGACTCGTGCAACCATTTCAACAGCTAAATCCACGTTTATATTTTGGTGGTCTTTTAATTAACAGCTAGCTTTAAACGTGCTATATGTACGTTGTCTCTGCTGATGAAGGTTTTGAAAAAGGGTGTTGGTTGTATCATTACTTAAGGGCTTATCTTCACTGCGATCACAAGACAAGAGGATATAATGTGGCCCATGAGCAGGGCTTCTTCTTCTGGGCAGACTGGACATTAACAATGACTTGGTAAGCATGCTAACTTTAACACTGGACACAGTTCGTGGCAAGTAAAGGAATAAAGTCTGACCTGCAGATGTTAGCTTACCTACCAAATGCTAATATTGGGAAGAGCAAATATTTACAGCCCCTTTAACCGACAGCCCCTTTAACTGACATCTCACTGACTTGGATTGATTCTAATCACACACACAGGCCTGTGCATCTTATTCTGTAATTCCCATGCTAAAGAAACAGAGACTGTTAAATGTGCAAGAGAATTATCTAAATGAAACAGAGTTTAGATTAGATTAGATTTCTTTATTTATCCACACAATGGGGAAATTCACTTGTTACAGCAATGATGGAAAAACAGAATTAAAGTAACAGTGCCGAAGCACAATAAAAAAAAAAAAAAAAAAAAGAAAAAGATCACAATATGTACACTACTAAAACTACACATAATAATAGTTATAGTAGTTCAATAGTTCAACAGTAGAGTAAAATAAGAATGATAACACTCTCCTATAAGCTATGCAGCTTCTTGGTCTCTGTGTGGAAAATAGAGACCAAGAAGCTGCGTAGCTTATCTTAGCTTAGCTTAGTGTAAAATCTGGAAACAGGGAAAAGCTGTCTTGTGTAGCTAGACTATTGATCTCCTGGCCTGCCAAAGTATCCAGGCATTTATTTCCCAAATGATTCCTTATTTTCTAAATTGAATGTTAAACCTTATCAAGTTCTTTGATTTGGAAAATGAAATCTTGGCTTCCTTATTGACAATAGTCTAGCCTTACTGCATATGAACCACGTTTCAAATATGTTAACATGAACAGCTGGATCCGCATCACATCATATCTGGCACTATCCGTCTGGAACAGATGGCTTTTCATGCAGACTATATTAAATGTACCTAATGAGCCGGAGCATGCATGATCTCATGCTAACCTACTTCCATTCTTAAGCTCCCTATATCATGCACGTGTATGCGGGTGCTCGCGAGTGGTCCAGCCAATATGTGTGCAGCCGGGCACCGGGTGCATGCCTATGTGTCTGTGCGGGTGCAGGATGCAGGATATTATTTGCTCTCTTAAAAGCTTTTTTTGAAGTGGAATGACTCTATCAAGGGAACAATGGGTATTCTGAGCCAAGCAATGTGACAAAGGTTCACACTGACACGCTTTCCTAAATTAGGTTGTTCATGCACAGGAGGGAAGTGAGCCTTGCTCCTATTCTTCTCCTCTACTCGAGGGTCATTGTGTAGACAGGAAAGGCCACAGAGACATATGACTTGAAATGCTCTCTAAAGTAAGTTAATGGCATTCTTCTTGGAGATGTAAAAAATACAGAGCAACACTATTTGAACCTTGTATTAAAAGAAAAATGACTCTGTTTAAGCCTCTGGTTTGGATAAATTAGTGTTGACCGTCACATGGGGTCTAGTGTCATGGTCAGATGCTAACAATTACATTGACAATTTAAACATTTAGTTGATGGTCTTATTCAATGATAAGCTAATGATTCCCAGATCAACCACAATACAGGCACCTCACTGAGGCACAGGTCATCTATCTCTGACAGCAGGAGAAAGAAATACTCCCACTTCCGCGCCACCTTTTCACCCCCAAACACACAGGGATGTGAAAACTAGGACCTTAGCTGATGTCATTATGAGATAAGCTGCATTACGTCAAGCCTTGTTTTTCTACATTGCTTGTTTTCCCCTTCAAATAAACACAAGCTGCTCATTAGGATGTTGCAATGCTGTGAAGGGGAGTCGCACATGTGAAAAAGAGGCCTTTGAGGGAGCAGAGTCAGGGCCTCTTCAATTCCACCGTCTTCCTTCCTGACCTACACTCCCACCTCACAATTCTGCTTCCAGGAAACCAGCTGTTGGACTGGAGAGAAGGGAGGAGGTGATATTCTATATCAGGGCTGTGAATCACAGTTCCATGCTCTGTATTTTTCCTACGGTGGTTTGGCTGCCTGGCTGGCGGGCTGGCGGGCTGGCTGAGCAGTTAGCAGGATGCATGAGGAGGAATGTATTATGGAGCGGCCCGAGTGCTGAGGGACCGACTGGGAGACTGGGACAGGGGGTTTCTGGGTTAGTGCATGGCCCCCGGGGTGCTTATTTAAACCAAAGACCTGTCTGGACTGTTGCACTCAAACACTGTTATTGTACTGCAGCTGCATGAGACACAAAGGCAGAGAGCTGGAGGGGGACAGAAAGAGAAAGAGAGAGTTATCATGGGAGGGGGTGAGGCAGGAAGAGAGAGGAGATCTGTACAATGTCATCCCTCCTTCCCAGGAAACGGCACAAACAATAAGAAAAATGAGAGAGCCTAGTGGAGCAGAAGAGGGAGAAGTGCAGGGACAATATGTAACCATAACCATTAAACCATAATTAGGCGCTTGACGACGAAGGATCCATGCAAGAATTAAAACTTTAGCAAGAATACATTCTACAGAATGTAGATGGTGGATTTTGGAAGTAAAAACAAACACTGCAGGTTTGACTGAGTGTGCATATTTAGGTATGACACAGATTTTGAATACCATCCAGTCTGGAAAGATTAATCATTCAGATGTTGAACAAACAGCAGCATCCAGGCAATCATTTTAATGGAGGGAGATTGGTCCGCTTTAGGAATGGAAAGTCACACGTCATGCAAGACTGGGAGCCGCGAGGGGATCAGAGCCGGGGGTTCGTGCGAAGTGAGGGGAAAAACTCAAAGAGTCTGGCCCACGCTGGGGGATGGCGGAAATCCTGGACTGATTGTGCAGCAGTGTTTGCTTGTGCTCAGACAGCTCCTAGGAAAGGAATGTGTGGCCTACATTCCCTTCCGAGCCCCCGCCTCTGATTCTCCAACACCAGCACTCGCTGTCGATGCTGTGAAATTTAAGAGGCTGCATACCAAAAACAATAAAGGATGAAAACATTCAGAGCACACGGCCCTGATTTACAGACATTTTGTAGTGGCGGTGACAGCAATGTAGTTAATAAAATAAAATAAAAAAACATTTGGCCATGAGGCAGGGTTTGCTCTGCTGGTTGGAAAGTTCCTCTGTGCAATCTTTTAAGTCTAGGAGGCAGGAATGGGTTAAGTCTACTGCAGAGAGAGAGGGTGGGGGGGGCTGCATTCAGATGAAATTAAATGGAGGCTAAAGTGCTGACTCATTGCGTTCAGGCCCTTTATTACCTGCTCCGTCACCCAGGCTTTATGGGTAGGCTGCCAGAGGAGAGCTGTGGAGGTGGGGGTGGGGATACGGAGGCAGGCAGCCCTCATTTACAGGAACCCTTCTGGAGACAATAACACTGCAGCCCGCCAGCCCCATGGCTCACCTGCACTCTGCAAAAGTAGATTTTAGGACAACCCCGTCCCAAAACACACACACACACACACACGCACACACACACAAACACCCACCACCCCCTCTCATTTTTGGCTAAATAAGAGGAAGTCTGCTTTTACTGCTAATGAGACATCAAGGGGAGCTGGGGAATGTGGTCTCTGGGTCTGGTAGGCCAGTAATGCCGTCTGTGTGTGTGTATGTTTGTCTGAGAGAGAGAGAGAGAGTAAAAAGCCTTTCTTTGCTTTTCTGTACTCTCTCTTGATGGATTAGCACTGTGGTGCGGTTTACACCACAAGCAGTATGTGAGAAATAACATGTTGAAAATCTTGTGCATCCTGAAAATCTTGTGTTTTAATAGAAGAGTTGTCGAGCTTGTGTGCGTCATCGCCCTCAGCATCTGATCACGTTTTAGCACCGTTCGACGTGTAAGCTATCACGTTGGCATCATTTGCATTGCAGCTCACCCTAGCAGGGGGGTAGAGTTGTTGGCAGTGTGAAAGCAGAAGTGGGGTGACAACAAGAGGCATATATTGAATAAACGGCAAGAATATTTTTTTTTCTTTTCATTTACTTATGGTGTCTCGAGTCCCTTTTCCACTCCTCTAAAAACCCACAAACACCCATTACTAAAGTCCAAGTCAGTTGCTCTGGACATTCTCTGGAGTTTCTCCTGCTAGCCCGCGTTGATGACATTTCGAACAGAAGGCAGACGCAAAACTGAGAGAAAACGAGATTCAAGCGCTTTTGGTGATAAAACAGACACTGAGCTGTAAGCAAAAACAGGTGAGCCCTGCCACAGAACGTATACGTTTCGCCTGCCTCCTGAATGCTGTGCCGCCCAGAACTTGAATGTTCCACAGACTTTTGTGCCGTTGAGAACATTTCTGATCGCAGAATCTCCTGCAGCGTTGTTAATGTGAAAGACAACCTCTGGCTGGTATGGCTAATGTTAGCTAGCACCCGTATTAGCCAAGCTACTTTCTATAAATATGCCAAATGTGCGGACGTTCTTCTGAGTTCATGTCTGAAAACAGCTATGGAAAGATGACATTTGACATGCAACGTGCGCAAGACAGCGATGGTTACCGATGACTTTCAGGCACGCTCATGACGTTGAATATGGCTCACCAGGTAAAAAAAACTGAAAGGCCAAGTCTGCTATTTAAAAAGGAGTCAATAGCTTTTCTTTCAGCAGGTTTATCTGTGTTTATACCTGCATACCTGCTAGTGTTTGTGTAATAGAGGTAGGCTACCAGTTGAAGCACTTTTTTCACTGTCGATGCTGTTATATCATGTTACATTCGCAGTAAGAATAGGACATTCGCGGGTCAAGACTGTCATGTTTGAAAGTCCCTGAGTGTCTGCAGGCTTGCAGGCACAATGGGTCCCGAATGTTGAAACTACATAAACAGACATAATTTGAGTGGTTAGACAGTGTGCATGATGTATGGCTGCGGCAGGCCTGGAGCACTCACTGGCTGTGGAAAACGCTTATTGCTGCTGATCAGATGAAATGGACTCCAGCACTGTGTCAGGCTCCAGTTTGTCTCAAATGGTCTGGGCAATCAGAGCATACAGCCAATAAATGGATACATTCTCTCTGCCCTGGCTCTGCCTCTCCATCTCGCTCATTACTCTCATTACTCTGCAGCTTGTGGGTTATCTAATGCTCTCCCCATGGCTTACGGTTTGGCTGGGGATTAGACTCATTTTTCCAAGGGCATTTTATAAACAACCCTGTGTGCCTCCCGTTCCCGTGGACTGAGCTGATGTAGCAGCAGAATTTACGACCTCCGAGGCCTCGTGGCCTCACTCCCATTGCAATACATTATTCAAATTCATTCCCTCTCTCTCACACAGAGCTGGGGACAATTATTTGAATATCCGCAGGAGTGCAGCTGAGTGGCGAGCCTCATCTTCGGCGGCAAAGATGGTGAAATTGACTTGCGGATCAAGGTTGTAGGCAATGAAACACTTTAATTTATGACACAGTTTGATATTTCAGTGAAGTCATTGATTCCCTCGTGTCAGACCTTGGCAAGGACGGCTCCAGAATTCACAGAATGTAATTCCTATTCTGCCTGGATGAGGGGAAAAAAAATCTTAAAGCACTAATTGGACAGTTGGCTGGCTGCACACGCTGTAAAATGGATTTTTCCCTGAATCAACAGAAACAACCAGTAGAAATTCAGCCTCGTGCCCCCGAGGCTTCTGTACGTATTGTAGCAAACCAGAAGTTTGTCCTCAAGAACGAAAGCGTGTGCCGCCTGAGGAAAATAACACAGCCTGATATCACGCTTGCACTCTGTTATTGAAGCTGTCCCACTTTTAGCAGTGAACAGATGCAGTGTCCTCATTTCTTGTACGGCAAACCTCTCTCTCTCTCTCTGTCACACCTACATCATGATGTAAGTGTTGTTCACACCACAACAACACATGCATTTGCACCATTCACAGATTCCATTACGGCATCCGACAGAGACACACAGTCACACTGAATTACACACCCCCTCCTTCACGAGGACTTACAGATACTGTACACTGTAATTATGATTAACTAAGAGGAAGGAGGTGCTTTAGTCTTTTCCTTTGGAAATTTGGCCTCACCCTCCTAAATCCCATACAGGTTTCATCTCATGGCTTCAGTCAAGTTGATTAATTCCTTCCTGTTTTTTAAATGTGTTTAATCCCCTTCACCACTATTATTATTATTACATATCATTTAGCTGAGGCTTTTATCCAATGCGACTTCCTAAAGGTGCATTAAACCATGAGGGCAAAAAATCAAGAACAGCAAGAATCATGGTAGTATATTGGCTTCAAAAAAGCCAAAGTACAAAATGCTACATGTAATTGTAACTACAAGTGCAACTCAACTTTTATTTATTTATTATTAGACCACAATGATGCAGTCAGACATAATTTCAACATTTCTTTTTGTTGCCCTCATGAGTCTAAGGAGAGAAAATTAAACCGAAAGACTTATACCGATTTCAAAGAGGAGGCGCTGTAAATGCAAAATGAATCCCTTATGAAGTGATAGACATGTAGTAAACAGTTGACCCGTTTAGACCTCCAGCAGACTCTAAGCAATATTGTCAATTATAACCTCTGACAAGGCGGTTATATTTCCCCCCTGTACATTGTTAGTTAATTTGTTCAGTTGATTATGCAAAAACTACCAAACTGATTTCATCTTCGAAGGCAGGGACACCGAGTAAGAACCCATTAGTTTTGGTTACACATCCTCGAAAAAGGGCAGGTGCAGGAACACATTTTTTATCACTGTCATTGACTTGACGAGCTAGGACATTAGCCATGGCGGAGATGTGCTCTCTGAACAACCTTCTTGTGAAGAGCCCAAATTTCCACTAGCTCTGTCTTTTGTAATAGAATATAGCAGGTTCACCAGGTTTACTGTGAAAACAGTTGACATCTACACAAAAAAGTTAATGAGGTTAGAGTGATAAAAAAACAAAACAATGAGCTGAAAGATTCTAAAACGCACTGTTGAGCAGGGAACACTTCATCACTACAATTAACACGCTTCACAATGCACACATCATTTCCTTTGTTGTTGTTTGATAAGTGCAGTTGGGCAGTTATAGAATTAATTGAAGTATCTGTCAACACCAGACAAGAATAGATTTGAGATGTCAATAAACATTCAGCAACAATGTTATCTTGCTAGTGAATGGCAACGGGGTCATGTGACGTATACTGTATATTATGGAAATGTTCGTCACAGTGTCTAATTCTGCCCCTTTTCTACCACACCTGTTAAACAAATCTATACACAACAGGTTCAAAGTTCAACTTTAGCACAGGAAGTGATTATATTCTCACGCGGTTGAGTCTGAGCTCCTTTTTGTGTTTGAACTATTGTGTCTTTGTTTGTGAGGGAGACGAGGATAACATTTCCAGTAGCACATGAGCCTCAGAAAATCTGGGTCCATTTCCTGTCACTGATACCCTGAAAGCAATGCCTCATTCAAAACAGTAGGAGAACAGGTGAGAGGCTGTCCGCCGTCCTTCCCACAAGAGCACTTTTTATAACCCTTTTGGGTGCGCCTCAGATGATGAAACCCACCATGTTGCAACTGTGTCTTTATTCATGACAGCACTTGGTGGGAGGGTTTAGCCGTGAATGCCAGCGGCTTTGTAAATAAATCATCTAAACTCAGCGAAGAGAAAAGCTCCAACAATAAAAGTGAGTCACCCATCAAAGACAAAAAAAATGAGGCCCAGATTTTCTGCCATGGAGTGTTCAGGCATCAATTTCACTGGTGTGGAGAGCCAGCTGACAGTAGATCTAACTGATGAGGACTATCTAGCTGAAAAGGAGGAAGCCATGTGACATGACTCATAGCGGCCATCTGTGTGAGTGTACTGTATTTTCATAACCATGCATTCGAGAGCAGAATAACTTCCTCTTTGGCACAAAGCCCCAACAAACATCATCCTACCCTGACACTGCCTGGATGATACTTTCACTTGCACCTGTGCTTTAAACCACCCTCGGTGTCTGACTCGTTGCTGAGGGAAGGCGAGTCCACCCACTGAGTGCGATAGAGTGAGGGAAATGTGAGTCACACCGAGCACTAAAACTTCCCTCAAAAAACACTCAGACCTTAAGTCACACAAACTCTCTCTCTCTCACACACTCACCGTGACATTTTCCAGTGAGTCGACCAGCTAATGACATTTCTTCATTACCAGCTAATCCACAGACAAAGGCACAACAGAGGGTTCTCGGAAACCTTCCTTTTTTTTTCAATTATTAGAAAGTGTCCCTGCTCCACAATTAAAACTTCACAAGTTTACGACCATGCTGGAGCTCAGCGACGCTCGACATCCTAAATATCAATGACATATCAGTGGAGAGGGCAGAGCTGAGCGCTGCCTCCTGCTAGACGGCGTTAATGAAAATCGGATTGAATGCCGAGTGTGCGGTCAAGATATGTAGCCGAGCTCAACACTAAATCACATTTTTGTCTCAGCAACTCAACGGCTCACACCCTAACACGCTTGGATTTGTTTTCCTGCTTTTCTCTTTCTTTTTCCCCTTCGTTCTCTCTCTCAGGGGCTGTACATTCAATTCACCACAAACCAGTAGTGTCTCTGTCACTGCGGTTAGATCAGTTGACTTGTGAGACTGATGCGTCTCACTTTCAGAAACGAAAGATCATTCGGCCCGTCAGATCTGCGTTTGAAGCTAGCGTGCGTGTTGCTGAATGTGCCCCGGCTCACACAGCTGGCTCCCTCCTCGCGACAGAGGGGGGAAATTACAGTGTTCACTGGGTGATTTTCTGATCCAGTCAAAGTGAAAATAACCTTTAACTTCAAAGTTATGTTACAGGAAGTTCGAATTGAAACACTGGAGGAGGATGTCAGGCGTCTGAACACACACACACACACATACTTGCTTCCGTCTAGATGTAAATAAGGGAGAGTGATGAAATAAGAAACATAAAGCTGCTTTGCCTACGCACACACATGCACACACACGCACACACACACACACACACACACACAAACACACATCCCCATCCCCCGAGCTGGTTCCCTTCTGACTCATGGGGGATTACTTGTCTGATCACTTTGATCTGCTTGCCGGTGCCAAAGCTATTTTCTCCACCAAGCGAGCAGCGTGCAGGCTGCATTAACCCCTCAGGCAGGAGACACACATTCAGAGTAGAATCTCATCTTCCCACCGACACTCAGACTGCACCTACAAAAACCCTTGCTGGATGGAGGAGGAAGAGGTGGAGTCGATCGAGAGCTAATTTCAGTTAGGATTGCCAAGAACGGTCTCTGGTTGTTTGAGGATGTTGCACAACAGTGATGAATAACAGTTGCTTGGAACCACAAACTGTTTGCTCCTGATGCAACAGGATCTCTCACAAGTTATAGGTGTGCTGGGTCAAAAAGCCAGTACAGAGAGTTGCAGATACAAATGTGGGTTGTGCTGCCATTGCCAAATAATGAAATAATGTTAGAGCTGGTGGTAAGCGTGTAAATAAGAAGAGGAGAAGAGTATTCTGACTGTGTTTGAAGAAGCAGTGCAGTAGCTGTGGTGGTGCATGAACTTATTTTGAAACATTTCTCCTACACTCACAGCGAAGGAACAAAAATTTGATGACACTTTTTTTTTTGAAGACACATGAATCAACATGAAGCGAGCGGATCATGCCAGGCCTGATGTGGCTGAGCGCCGCCTCTCCTACGCCTCATCTGGTTCTCATGTTCCTGTCGCTCCCTGTTTGGTGCCAGGTAAACCGCTCCAGCTGGGCTAGAGAGGCGAGCTGTGCTGCGGTTACGTGACTCAGACTCGGCGAGGGATGATTGTCTTTCGCTTTCCCTTTCCCCATAATTTCTCCCCTGCGCCGCCGACACCCACCCGACCGCCCATCCATCCGTCCTCCCTCTCGGAGACTCTGAGGAGCCGGCGTTATCAGCGGGTGTCATTTCACGAGAGCCATCATCAAAGGCAGCTGCCCGGTTTCCATGGAAACAGCCCACTTCAGGGGAGGTGGATCGGAGGAGGCATGTGCTAGAATGCTGCGGGTTACTATGGAGACTGGAGCAACAGCTTACATAAGTATTCAGTGTGTGCGTCCGTTGCACCAGGGCACATTCCAGCGTATAATTAATGCTCAGAGTGTTTGCTCGTTGCTGTTGAAAATTACAACAATGTCATTTCAAACGGCAGGCGGGCTTGTCGGCCACACTGCCGCCGTCAAGGTCAGACTCATTTCCCTGCCAATTAAACCCAGCCTGTGCACGGAACAGCTGTCAACTGCCATCTCCAAGGTGACACATCAAATGATTTGTTTCTTCACTTCCAAAAGCCACACCTGAACACTTCACCCAGATGTGGCTCCAGTTTGCTTCATAACATCCGCGGACGACTCCCCACGTGTTTTTTTGTGTGTGTGCTGAATGCCGAAATAAGATGCACTACCCGAAATGTAATGGGCCCATCAAAGGGCTTGGACAGGAAAGGAAATAGGAAGCAAAGGTGGAAGTCGATGTGTTTTATTGGCCCTGAGCTATTCTGCCAATAGCTAATGCCTGCCCTCCGAAGAGAAACACTGCAGTCAAATTGCCTTGAGTGCCTGGACTCCAAATGGAAGTAGACAAATTATGTCCATCTTATCTGGACTGCGCATAATGCATTCTCTCTATCTGTGATTTATGCATCCATCACATCATATATTCCGCCGAGCTGCAGCCTTTTAAGTCCTGATTGCAATTAGGTTCTGTGTATATGCTTCACTTTCATCCCTGGTAGCTAACCGATGTTCTGCCGCAGCTGACGTGACAGACCAACAAAACAGGAGACTGATTTGAACTGTGAGGGGAGCTTGCAACATAAATAAAAATAGCTCCCTGTCTTTGTATTGGAAATGAGATTAAGCTGTAATTGGTCTCATGTGAACTAATAATTCTGATGTATGTTTGAAATGTAATGATGTAGGTTTTTGGTATCTTGCATGACACTAAATCAAAGAGCCCACATTTAGATCAGACTCTGTCTCATTTAGCTGTTATTATCCTGACATGCTGTACTCTGCATAATGATTCTGAGATAATTAAAGCTCTTAGAGCTAAATCTCAGCCTTCCCACTCATCCGCTTCCTCTGACTCATATTACCATGGTCACATGATTACAGACACAGAGAAATGGACAGACACAACCAACCATTTGCAAATACATGGAGACGGCATCCATGTGTCCACATGCAGAAAGGGTATTTATTTACTGACTTGAAGGAGCTGTAAACTAGGGTACAGCTTGGTCGTAACCGAAACCATGTGCTGTGTGCAGCTTTACCATGTGGTGCCTTCTTCCGAACAGCTTCAGAGACTTGGGCTAATAACACTGTCACAAAAGTGTGGGGTAGTCGTTTCACACATAAACTATAAAGACTTCCTCTTTGTGCCCTGCAGTGCTTTAAAGGGAGACTAAAATAACTAACCAGGATTGCTATTCACTCAGTGTTAGCAGCTAAACATTTTAGCCTTCTGAAGCTAAATCAATACTTATATGGTTTTGTTTGAAAACACATAAACTCTGCTACAGATACCCCTGGCATTCACACTACTCCAGACATTTAGAGCTGCTAAAGCTGAGAAGTTTGTAAACACTGCTGGTCCCATTTCAGCTTGAAAACTCGCAGAATGGTACTTTATGGTCATGACGTAGCCTTCGCTGATTTGTCAGGCTCCTATCACATTACCCCCATCCACAACAAAACCACCTAGCCTCGGGTACCAGTGTAGAACACAACATGGATAATCAATTGCGAGTGTTGCTGACCCTGTTGTCTTTGCTGTAAGCTGTTTTGTGGTTAAATTCTGAATTTTACAATGATACAACCTTATAGGAGACGAGTGTCTAGTCGAGCAATCTGTGACAGTTACCGTGTCCAGCCAGACTGACTTGTGTGGACTGAGATGGTTTTTATCTGAAAGTGCTGTTTACAAAAGAGAACGTAGTTATATGGATGTAGCCTATGACAAGTAACCAGGATTACTATTTGCTCATTGTATGCAAAACCTTTCCGAGAGTGAGAGAAAGGGATTGCTCCCGTGCAGATTGGTTGCAGACCATCAAATGCCGTGACTTGTTTATTTGTTTCTTATTATGACTTGCAGCTGGTATTTTTCCTCAAGACATTCAATTATTACTTAAAACCCAAGGTATTTTGAGCAGCACATCAGATAATAATAATCTGCTCATCGACATTTAATATTAAAAGAAAATTGCGGTTGTTTTTGTGGCATCAGCAAAAGTACCTCTGAGAGCTGAGCGTGAACCCAGTTGACTTGAGTAACTATTGTATGCAACTATAAAACCGGCGACAGATGGCAGGAGGGGAATGCCGTCTGACTACGGCAAGCCAGAGTGTGACAGGGACATGCTCTGCTAAGTGAGAAGAATGCGTTGTGACACTCCTCCGGGGCACCTTGTGAACAGCGTGACAGTGGCATGAAAGCATCAACATGCCAGGTTTCACAGTGCACCCCTCTCCGCGCAGGCCTGCCAAGACTACCCACACTTCCACACAGCAGGAGAGCGTCCTGCTGATGCTGTTGCAAGTTTATGCTGCCACATTTTCCCGCCAGGATATGGATTTGTTTTGCCCGGTCTTGGAGAAGAAAGCCAAATGCCCCTGTGATCAGTGGGATGGTAGATAAGCTCATTATTTGCCTGAGGTTGTTACTGTCAATGAGGGCTGTAAATAGCTTTTATAATTCAATTAGCTCCACCTTGGCTGCGCAGTGCGTCAACTCCCTGCCCTCCACAAACTTTGCCGGAGCAGCTGTTGCACCAGATCACATTCTGGTGTTTAACAAAGACCGCCGGAGCAATGTGACTCGCATACAATGGTATTTTTATGTTGTGAACCAACAAAACACAGATGACTGTGTTGTTGGGCCCGGCCTAAGAAACATCCCACTAACATAGTTCCATGAAGTACAGTTTGTTTAGTCACTGGTAGCTTTCCAAGCTCAGCCCTCGAGGGTTCGTGGCTGCTTGTTTTGGCAGAGAGACAGTATTTTTCCAGACAAAGACAAACCTGCTCACCTGTAATCAAACCAGAAACGCCAACACCCTTCCTTCAAGTATCAGTCTCCCTTTCTGTATCTCTGTATTCTGTCTGTCACCTACAAAAGTGACAGATAAGGCAAACAATGTCTTGCGTTACTCAGTAATCCTTCATGTGCGGGCTATTTTAAATAGGGAAACAAAATGACCATCAATGTCATTCACAAAATAATGAGACTAGTAATTACCTTGTCTCTCCTTCCAGGGGAGTGGCCACATGAAATAGGCAACATTCACCACCCAAGAATTATCACTATTCATTTTGATGCCCTACAGGCAATTTACACATCGTAGAGGCCTCATATTTCTTGGCAGCAAAGATATTATAGCAACAGCTAGATAAAAATACTATTCTGCAACCTTATTGATACCTTGTAACCACCTCCATCTATAATCAGAATGTCAGACTGGTGCAGGGAGGGTAAATAATTAATGCTGTGTCTTTTGGGTTTGCTTATTCCACTAAGCAAAAAAGAAGTTTCTTGCCTTCATTGCCTGCGGCCAAATACTTAGCTTGCCTGGCACTGCATTCAGCTTCTAAAGGGATGATGCATTGCTCAGAGAGCTCTTTTTTGCCAAACCATCACAGAGATTCGACACAGGAAAAACAAACTTGTGCGGGAATAAAACTCCAGATGAACTCCTACTGTGCTGAAAAAGGCTTGGAAGCAGAGAGGGGGGCACATCAAAGCAATTTTATGACGCTCGCAAACACTAATATCTGTGGGGCTAAATCAAGTCTTTAGCATGTGGGATGGCATATTCTTGTCAGGAGAACATACAGTTGAGTAGGTGGAGGTATATGGGAAGCTGAAGGGGTGCTGGCACAGTCTCTGATGCCGCGACACATGTTTATCCAGGACGCCAGACAGACAGATAGCAGATACTGCTCGGCGCTGAGAAGAGCGGGGGTGCCCTGCCGTTTCCACGCTGCCAGGAAAATCTTAAGTGTTTGTCGTCCGTCCTTGTCACAATGTCCTACCATCTATCTGCTCCCACTCTGAAAAAAACACTATTCACACAGAAACCGGCGTAGAGTGGCAAGATAAGACAGGACATTATCCATGACCTCAACCTCTCAGATGATGGAAATGTTACCACTGACCAATTACTAAGCTTGGTCACCCTAGTCACTATTGCTATGACAAGCTTTCAGGTCCGCCACAGCAGGAGTGTCGTTTACAGTGATAACAATGGACAATTTAACACATAAAGTTCATACAACTCTTTTTAGACAGAGATAGACAAAAGCCATCTTTCTATCCAGCTACTATCAATTGCAACACCTGAAATGTTGATGGCAGATTTCTTCAGCTCCACCAGACGTAGCTTATTAAACCCCTATCCCAGCGGTCAAACAACCCACCAACACTCGCTAACATCTGGCTTTTGTCTGCAATGGGAATGGATACATTCGACATTCACTCCCAGGTCAAATGACAGGGAGAGCAAGGTTTTGATTGGCTCAGGCTCTGATGGGCAGAGATGATAACATGACATCTGGGTGAACACAGGACAGCGAGCTGAGAGAGCTTCTGTTTTTGATGCGTTCTTAATGTTGTATATGAAGTACCACAGAAAAAAATCATACACATACAAGCTAGCAATGGGATAGTCAATTATTTCTTTTAAGCAGGTTTACCCACGCTTAAAAACATCCGTACACTAATTTACGCTAATTTTGGTGTAAAATATATAGCAGGTTAACAAGGGTTTGTTAAAATTGTGCCTCTGAGTTTATAAGTTTCCAGGTCACTCAAGTAAAAGGTTTTTTCAAATCTTGTAAAGGGGCTCCTTCATGACTACATACATTGTGCTAAAGGACTGAGGCTAAAGCTGCAGGAAAAAGCCAGCTGATGATGCACTTGTAAAGCAAGACTTGTTTTAATCTAACAAAACACATTAATTGTACAAGGTTTAGCGATGAGCTTTGGCAAATATTTTTTCGTATTTGGCTGAGGTTGCTTAAATGTAAACTCCAAAACTCCAAATCCAATTAAAGCAGGACAGAGAGGATAATGTCTGCCTAAACTTTGAGACCTACCAGCATCAGATTACTCAAGGTGGAAAAATACCACAAAGTGGATTTGTGAGTCTTAAAGTCTTGAATCAATGCTGTTAAACGTAGTAACCTTTGACCCCATAAACTAATGTAATCTATTGTTAATGATGCGCTCACTGGCCTTGGAAGTAGAATGCTGAAGCAAAGTTCACACTACATGACTTGCTGTCTTTTGATTGAGAGTTCATACTACACAACACTGCACAATCTTTCACCAGGGGAAACGTCAACTAGTATGCACCACAAACTACAATTGATCATTAAAACACACATCCTCCGGCTCTTTGGACTCATCTTGCAACAGAATTAAACGACCAGCTGGAGGACATAAAAACCCTTAAGTAGTCTTCACATCACAGTTGTATACGAGAAAAAACAATTACACCATTTTTTTACTTTGCATTGCTCAAACTTACAAAATGTTTGTACTTTGCATAAAAGCTGCATGCAGATTGGCTGTAGTTGTCTGCGATTTGTCCAGATTTTTTGTAATTGCATGCAGTCTAATGCCAATTTGGCCCCAATCTGGGGCTTTTGTTGTTGACTTTCAAAACTTCACGGCAACATGCAGAGTGAACTAGGCTTAATTAGTTACTGTTGGTGTTGAGCTAGTTAGCTGGATAAGCGGCCAGTCGCAGCCTGGGATAGAGCAGATGGTCGCAGTGTATAATCTGTTGCACCTTTGATCATCTAACTGTTTGATTTTAGACATTAGCTTCCAAACTCCATGGCCATGAAGCCTAGAGAGGACAATTGCTTTTTGATGGATAACTTCAGCAATGGCTGAAATCTCAGTGTTTCCATGACTTTTTGACCACCTGTCTAAAGCCGACATGTCTTGTAAATCCGAAGGAGATAGGTTTGAGCAGAAATCACCTCAATCTCTGCAGCCAATGTTCCAGAGCAACAGCAATCACAGCTTTCGCTTCCTCTTGTCAGATGCTAAAGTTAGCCTCTGTGGCCTTATCTACACACACCTGACTGTCTTTAACTAGCCCTATCTCCCTGGCTACATATATAGCACCTGCTGCCTGTCACAGATAGACTTAGCTCACACTAAATCCAGCCAGGCTGTCCACATTAACGCAAACACCGCACACACAACACAAAAGTAATGATAAATCTCGGTTTTCTCTCTGCTCAGGGAAGAAGTTACTGCAGAGCAATAATACTGAGGATGCATTATTATTCATTCTCTATTGATCCTGTAGATTTATGCACCCACACTTGGATTGGTTGTCTGTTGCTGTAAACAAATAAAACATGTCTGACACATTGAGTGAGATGTTTACACAATGCCTTTTCGGTTCTCACCGGCATTTTCTATTAGTTCTTGAAATGAAACATAAATTCGCACACATCATCGTCCTGTTGCTGTCTGTCAGAGCGGCCGAGCCATGTGTTTATCAGTGTTTGCCTTACAGTCGCTAGTCAACATGAAAACACAGCCTCAGCATTAGTTTGTCAGCTTGTCTGGATGGGTCTTAAAATGGTGTCATTATCACAGCAGGCGCAAATCCCCTCCCAGATCGCCTGGGGTTGCACTGCTTACCGAAGGCCACCCAGTGACTCCCAAAGCCGTCCACGTATTTGAAACATGCAACAAGTTCAGTCAGCTGCGTCCGTCACATCCTTCAGAGGCCTGAGGGAAGAGCTGTTGCCTGTGCTGACCAGGAATCTGTTTCTGTTCCGGTGAAGGTCAAACACTTATTTCCAAAATGGTCACAACCCAGTTACACAGACTTAATGTGCAGCTGCAGTCATACGACCTAGCTTTGCTGATGCTTTTTGAATTCAACAAGTAACAGAAGGGAAGCTGCTTTGAAGCCCAGTGGGATTTTTAAAGCTTTGCACTGGAGAAAATAATTTTTAATGGTGAAATATTTTATGGCCTCTCTAATATTGTTCAGCTGTATCCTCCAAAGTGTAATTTACAGTGGCAATAGAAAATGTTTTTAGTGGCAGTCCATGTCGGTCCATGCTTTCATACTCAGGAGTCTAGGAAAGGACGACTGAGTGATCGGAAGCTCTTCCTCATTAAGTAATTTCTCCTATTACATGACTGCAGGAATAAGCTCAGAGTCACATGACAAGTCATCTGTTAGAGATGACGCACGCTACAACAAAACAGACAGCGAGTCATCAGGTTAAGAATCAATGCCTGAAACACTTCCTCCTCACTCTGTCTCTGGTTTCATATCCTGACAAGTCTTTGTTTTGACTTGCGAAAATAGAGAAGACAGTCCTTTGTTTATTTTGAATAATCAAGATGCATTTAAGGTCAAAACCACTATCAAGACCTTGACATTATTTTGTCAACAGAATAGTTCATAATGGAACAAAGTAAATAATAAACCAACCTGACAACCAACCACCAACTCGTGGGAGTTGGTTACTGAGCTGACGTTCACCCAATTAATAATACTTATATTGAATCACAACAATAAAAATCTCTGGGAGTGACTGTAGCTGTCGTTAAGGTTATTTGAGTTTACATTCAGAATTGCTTACAGTTAGCAAGCAAATTTAAATATAATGGATTTTAATGCATTGTGTTTTTTCTCGCCTTCATCGTGCCTGCGTTTGTGGAGGAAACCGTATGGTTCGAGACGAGCGTCGGGTAGTTTTGGTCCGTGTGTGGGTGGGTGGGTGGCTGGTTTTGTGTCTGAATGAAACAGCATGCAAAGGAGGGGGGGGGGGGGGGGGGGGGAATAACGTGTCAGGCTTTTTAGTTGAGAGACTTCTTGTGTTGATGAATAATTGAGCTGTAGTCGGTGGAGAGCTGTTTCATGAGCCCCTCTGTCTCCAAGTTAAAATTAGACCCTTCTCTCTATGCAGACAGTCTCTTTGAACTGCTGCTGTCTCAGAGCATCACTCAGCTCTCTGCACAGCCCACTTGTGCCTTTCACTGCAATATGCCTCAGTAGATATGAGGAGAGACACGAACAGGCTTGGCGGACATGGGGAAAAATCTGCTTTGAACAAGCAACAAAACAGCCCTATCGATGCGATCAGGGGAACTTTGCATTATATTGGGCTTTTGTAGGTCAAATTTATGAGACACAAAGTATGAAAGCCATTTTTCTTGTGTTGATTGAGGATGCTAATTCTATTTTTATAACTCTCCCCACTATACCACTGTTAAAATGAAGTTCTGTCTCTCCTCTGTCTACCTGTCACACTAAGATCCCCCAGGCTTCCCTGTCTTCGCCTGGCCTCTGAGTACCAGCAGCCCATCTCAATCTGTCACTCCTGTCAAGCCCACAACGCCACCAAAGAGCCCAGAAAGTAGGACACCGAGAACTCATCGCACACACATACATACACACACACACACATAGAGAAAAATGCTTTATGAATTGTTGCGAAAAAATAGCCATTCTGCGACAGAGACCTCAGAGTCCGTCAGCGTAATATCTGCTGTTATCTGTGGGCAGCCGGCACTAAATGGGGCATTCAGTGACTCTTCAAAGACCCCGTTTCTGCAGGGCAACTCAGGCTGCATTGTTACTATTTTAATTAGAACTGCTTCTCGCCTGCTCCCTGAGATCCACCCAGCCTCAACATCAAAGCTCCGCTCTGAATAATGATGTACCCCTCCATGCCTCAGGTACAGCCTGAGTCTCAGTACCCCTCTCCTCGCCCTCGTCTTCCCTCCATCCCTCCCTCCACACCTCTTTGTACCTCTCCGCTTCCCAATTTACTGCAATTTTTCTGTGTGCTGACATAACACTATTTTGTCATGTTCAGGGCAGCGAGATTGGAGGGGGGGAGGTTTTCTGTTTGTGGCTGCAAAAGTCTGGTGGTCACAAAAGTCTCGAAAGGACAGGTTCTTCTCATTGATATTTACATTTATATTGCATAACATTTACAAAGTAAAGAAAAACTATAAACTTAGATACAACTAAGGTGTTTGCTTAGTTCTGCTATCTACAATAATTTATGAATACATTGAATAACACCAATAAAGAAATATGACTACTAAATCACAACAAGAAGGGCACAGTGAGAGCTTATACCTCCGCCAAGGCTAATGCCCTATCTCGCCATGTCAAAGGAATGTTTCCCATTAGTAATCTAGACATAATCCCTCCATATTCTAATATGGCATTTCACAGTTTCATAATGAACCAAATGATATCTTACACTCCTAATAATAACACAAGATTACCAAACCTGATGTGTTGCTCTTTTGCTGCATTGTATAGCTGAAAGCAACACTATTTCACACATGCTCGCTCATGCTATTGTCCCTAAAGTTGTTACCGTTCACTTAGACAGGCAGGCCGCATACTGGGTTCTTCCCTGACCCAAACCGCATCCCACCAAGTTTTGTGTTAATCTCTCCAGTGAATTTGGCCTATTCCTGCTAACTAACAGACAAACAAAGAAACAAAGACACAAACTCCATGGCAGAGGTATTACAAATGTTTACTTCCACATTTCTTAAATATGGAAAACTAAGCCCATATAAAGTCCTCTCCTTGGTTTTTCCATAGCTTTCAACCATTTGAATGGTCCTGATCAGTCATCAGAGTTCGCTCAGATGCCAGGTGTAGAATGCAAGATCAGCAACTGTTCACTCTTAATTTGGCATCATAACTGGCAGCTACTGAACTAGTCCATCTCCAAGACAAATTAGCAAACTGATGAGATTTGGTAGAAAGCTCTGGAGAAATGAGTGGATCTTGAGAGTGGATTTTTATCATGAAAATTGTGGTTGGCAGTAATGTGATCTAACAGTACATTGTGTTTTAAAGTAAGAATAATACAGAAAATGAGAAGTCCATGTGTAGGTCATGGTTTAAATCTCAGTGAAAACAAATTACTTTCATCCTGATCACCACAGTTGCTCTTTATCTTCTCCTACTGATTTTGACCTTTATGCTACATAGCTCAAGATTCGCATCGCAAGGGGCCCGCCCATTTATTGGTAGATAATAAAGGCCACCAGACTGCTTGTGGGGATTTTACCAGACTGTCTTAAAGACTATTGATATCAGAGCTATCATTTCTTACCTGTGTTTTATTTATTTACCATAAGTTACACATGTATAAATGTGTCAAATCGTCACCTTTGTGACAGTAGAACAAGGCTACATATTGACAGGCCCCATGAACAGTTTCCGTCACATCGACAGCTCACTTGAGTTATTCATTGGAAATTCATGAGAACATACTGGACTGATCACGGGAAGTCTTTCTTTCAAACATCACCTTGTATTATCCAACCTCGGTCTCATCCTGACTTTCGCTGCCATTCCTCTGCACTGACTCACAGCTGCATTCCTCATACGCTGCTTCTGTAAACACACACAAGAATGAGGCAACACCAGAGTAGTCTCATGAAATATTGAGGTTATGCAATCTCTTGAATCACGGTGTACTCAGCTGATTATGCACCAGACGTGGCACCCCCATTACAGCAAATCACATTTTAATTACTTAAAACATGGTATGAATCTAGGGAACAATTCAAAGTTATGTAATTATGAACCCTTCATCTCATTGTTTTGTTTTCAAGATAGGTCACTGTCCTCAGGTCAGACGGCAGCTCATTATAGTAGCTACATTTAAAATCTGATTTCACAAAACTCTGCTGTTACTTGAAAGGCCACATTCTACTTGAACAAATAATATATATGTAAATATATACTTTTTAAAGTCATGCGGTTATCTAGCTAATGTCAATCCACTATCCCAGACACACTCTGAAGTGAAGAGATATTTTAGGAAATGTCAGATACTGCTGTCATCCATCCAGTTCCTTTGGCCACAGTTTCTGTTCAGCAGCATTTGACAGTGTCAGGTGAATGTTTTTTTTAACCAAGCCCCATGACTGTATTTCAACTTGCTGCTTCAGGGAGCTACATTTGCTTGGTAATAGATCATATTTTGAAGTCATATAAAACCCACTTTATTGATGCAAGTTAAAAGCCTAAAATGAGGAGCTTGACTCTGCTCTTAGCTAGGCTAAGCTAACACTCCAACGACTATAGCTTAACTTAAAAACACAGATATCACATCTGGTGAGACATTTCAGCCATCTTTCAGGTACTTTCCCCCGAAGTGTGTTGTAAATAAGATAAGATATGAAGTCCTTCATTAGTCCCGCAAAGGGGAAATTTCCAATGTTACAGCAACAGACAAGACATCGCATAGGTAGCAAACAGTACATGGGTGAAGGAATATAAAGAAATAGAAATACAATACATTGAAAAAATATAAATGTGATTAAACCTGTATATATAATGTAAAAAAATATATAATGTGCCAGAATATGTACAGGAAATGGATTGCACATAACGGTTTCTATTGCACTGACTTTTTTTTTACAAATGAGTATAGTACAGTGAATATTGCACAGTTGAGAAGTGTTAAGTGACCATAGTGGTGGTGCATGTAGTTTTACTTGGAGCAGATCTGGTTTTAAAGTCTTAATGCTGCAGGAAGTAACGACCTTGATAAATTCAATCTGACTGGCATTTAAATAAAGCATAAAACATATTTTCAGATCAAATGAACAAGCATTGCAGAAGCAGACGAACATACATGTTTTTTTCAATCTTCCTACACCACCTATTCTTTTGCTGTGGCAATGTTTTATTATAATAATCCCACTTTGATCACTCTGCATTTAAATGTTTAATCTCAGGTGACGGGACGCATGTAACTCCACTTATTAGGATAATAACTGCAGAGCTACTGGCAAATTAACATCTAACCCCTACCATCATCATCCCACAGTAAACAGCCTGTTTTGTTTGTCGTTTAGATGAAGACCTGTCCATGTGTTACAAGGCCAAGATTAACTGCAGTGGTTGAGGTGAGTGTTGCCTCACTGTGTATTGATGGGGTCTGCTTTGGCCCGTTTAGCCTGCTAGGCCTCGAGGGAATGGAGCATTCAGAGAAGCCCAAGGCCAAAGCCTGATGCATCTATCATGAGTACTGCATCTCTTACATCATCAAAGGTCGACTGCGTTAGGAGTTCACGGCTCCCTGTGTAAGCTGCTGCAGTCTCCAGGCATGCTGTGATTTAAAGAGATAACTGTGAAATGTCACAATATTTTTTTGCAATATAATCAGTTTTATGTCTCTCGTCTCCTCCCCTGCCTCAGATAATGATGCTGCTCAGACAATCTAGCACACATCATAGAGTTCGGTGCTGCTCCAGCAAGCAGAGTCTATGTAGCGCAGTTTCCCACGGGGGAAAAAAGACCAGATTTAGTGTGAACTCACTGAACTATTTTCGTGATGTTCGATGAATGCAGGCATGTTTGCATTTGTGTGTTGTGATAAAGCTGTTTGAGAACCTTGGAGCCAGAGGTCACGGAGAGGATGAACCATGACGATGACATCACAGCCTAGAGTGCAACAACAAACGCCGTCTTGTTTTGGTGAAAACAAAGGATGTTTGTTTGCGGCCCCTTTTTTCTTTTCCTTTTTTTCAAAACTCGTCCTGTGAGTTGAGAGTGTGACGACACAGTACACAGACTTTTGTTTCTCTGGTAACACAGTCTCTCTGTGTCGGTCTGCGGAGGGCAGCTCTAAAAGAAGCTCTTTTGGTGTTGAGTGCATCACATGAGAGGCTAAAATAACAAAGCAGGCTGATTTGAGCTTTTGTCTAAACACAGTCATGTGGTGCAGATTTCCAACGAATCGAACCAATATTGTCACATAATATAATAATCGTAATAAGCTTTGTCATCCCAGAATTAGCCTTTATGTACCGGTATATATATATATATTTTTTTTTTATATAGTCCATAACTCACAGCAAGAAGGTTTCCAGTTCAAATGCCAGTTTGGCTAGGGACTTTCTGTGTGGAGTTTCCATGTTATGCATGTCTGCGTGACTATTCTCCGGTTACTCTGGCCACCTCCCTCAGTCCAAAGACATGCAAATTAGAATACGGTGAATTGGTTATTCCCTGTGTGAATGTAAACGTTTGTCTTTGTATGTCTGATTGCAACACGCTGGCAACCTACCAGGGTGTATGCCACCTCTCACTCAATGTAATCTAGGATTGGCTCTAGCAGTAAACATAATGGATGGTACAACATGTGTGCAAAATCAAATTAAAAACTGATCAACACATTCTAGGCCTGCTGTGGGAATAATGTGAACTGAATGTAGGATTTAGATAGGAGGAGAAATGTGCATGCTGACTTTAATTTTCAATCCGGCATATCTGCCTCTTTGATGCCCCAGATGTCGAGGGGAGAACGACATCAGTGAGTCAGCACAGTTATATTCCGTCCTTCTGAGGTGACTGTCAAACTCCTTTTAGGATAACATGACAATGAGGCACAAATCCACCGCCCTTTTTTGCTCTGTTATGAGGGGAACAAGATGCAAATTGCAATGTTAGACCAAGCATGAAAATGTGAGCAAAAATGATTAATGGAGCAATCTGTGAGTATCCCTCTTAATTAATATAGTGTCATATTTTACATGGATGAGGCTTTTCTGATGAAGCACAGAATGAGAAGACACAGGGAATCCTGGACAGTTTTTCTGTAAGCAGCAACCACATAAATCAAGTAGTTTTCAAGGTGGGGGATGTGTAATTAAGTAAATGACATGGCATGTTTCTCTCACACGAGGAGCCAAACGGGCTGCGATATTACTACCACGTGTGACGTGAATGGAAATGGGTGTTTAATGTCTGGGCAAAGATCTATGATAACATTTACAGCCAGGAGAGAGTGTTAATGGTGGCATGATGTTTGACATTAACATTTCAGGCATGAAGTAGCTGCACGAACAGATGTAGAGCAAGTCAGACTGAGCAGAATGAGTTAAAATGCTTGTATCGGCAGCATTGCAAGTCAACATGACAGTCTGTAATAATAATAGGGCTGCCTGCACAGTAGCCTGAGAGAAAGAAATATTTCTGTGTTCCTCAGAGTTTTGTACATCATCCGTCACTGAGAAACATGAGGAGAATTATTTAAATTACACTTTTATTGACAGGAACAAGATGAGGAACCTGCAGGGGAAGAAAATAAGTCATGTTTACTTCAGGTTGTAACTAAAAACAAACAGATCAGGGTTCAAACACACAGATTTGATTTAAAGCACATTCAAAACTATTAAAAGAAAAGTTACAACCTGGTGAACGCACAAATTTGGCAACACATTGATGTGAGAGATTGCCTCAGTTATTGGTACATTTGCAATGTCTAATATGACACACCAAGGAAAAGAAAAAGGCAAACCTTCGTATACCGGTGATTGTTGTGTAAAAGAGGTATAACCAGACTTAACTTGCTAATCAACTGTCATATGATCCATTCATATCTAATTCATATTAGCACTGGTAATATAGTTTTTGTAGGTTGTATGTTAGATATATTTTTACATTGTTGTTTTGTAGATTTTTGTTACTTGTATATTATTATTGTCATATCTCTGAATAACTCAGACAATGTTAATTAAGCAGTTATGTATCTCTTCAATGTTTTAGTTTATAACCATATATATTAATTCAAACACTAGTATAAAACTGCAGTGCTTGTGAATCATTATGAGGTTGTATAAGTTTCTACTGTTCAACCATGCTGACTTAAAAAGTTCAGTCTTCAAAGCTCAAACTCCATCTGCTGATTAAGATTACATTCCAAATAGCTGACTGAACCAACTTTGAGGTTGATAACCTTGTGTTGTCTTTGTGCTTTCATACTTTAGTTGAAGTCTAGCTTGGATCAATTGATGGGTAAAGCTCATCAAGCATGAGCTGCCATCAGCAGCCCTTCCCATCAAGTACACAAGACAGCCAGAGATACCGCCAATCATCAGACAGATGATAGCACGAGCGATCTTTGTGCTTGTGGCCCTGCCAATCCCTCAGCCCGCTACTGTCAGCAATTCCACGACGCCCCCTCAGGATTCCCACATCGCCATGTGGCAACGAGGGTCACATTTCATTCTGGGAGAGAAACTCTAGGCTAAGATCCCCTCTGGGCACACTGCCCCACTCCACCTCCTTGAAATTTCCCCCGGTCTCTTCCAAAAATTCCTCTGGCCCCTGGGGGCACCATGCAAAACCCAAAATAACAGGACACATCAGCACTTTCATCTGCATCCGCGAGCAAGTTCAGACACTGCAGCAGCAGCTGTTAGTCCACTCACAGGCACTGATAGAGTTCTAAAAAGTACCAAGGTGCTATAGTTGGCACACCGCCCCCCTTTTCCCCTCGGGTGATACGAGCACAGACGGAGCCAGACTTGGATAAGAGTGCCAGGCAAGGTGTGGCTGACGTTTGTCCTTTAGCCGTCCTTCTGCCACACAGAAATATGACCCCACATGAAAACCACACTATAATATTGGCAAGAACCAGGTTATTAGATTGCAAATGAATAAGTGGCTTTCCAGGGGTTAAATATAATCAGGTTTTATAATGTATGTCAATAAGACACATGGGTACGTTTATTTTGTATGCATTCATTTATTTGTAAATCATGGTATGTGATTAAAAAGCAATAACACATCTAGTGCTGAGAACAGGTTGAGAGATAATGGGCTTCTCATTTCATGTTTAGGCCATTTTTGACAGAGGATCTGCTATAAACAGAGAACATTACACACAGTTCCACAATGAAACTGTTTGAGGGCACAAAAGAAACCCTGAAATATAGATTTTTAACTTTACCACTATCCAATGGGAGAACAAAAACATTATGGTTATAGCATTATTATCTGCAAAGATGGCGGAGGTAGTTGTGATCAAGGTCATATCTGGAGACTGACTGAGGTTGCTTTGTCACTTTGTGGCTCAACAGACTGAAACACATGACTTATGTTGCAAGTAGTGACTTTGCAACAGAGCCTCTACGCTGCCTGATGTATCTGAGGTCATTCTTTCACAATGCCTGACGGAGGAGTATGGACCTGCCAGTAATAACTCACAGCCAAGCTGTTTGCTCCAAGGCACAATCTCCAAACCTGATAACAGCATGTGCAGTGAGGACACCGGTATTCACACATTGAGGGCATATTTTGTTCCAGTAAGAACACACGTGTGTTGGAATAGAAAAATGAGGAAGATGCTTAATTTCTGTATTTCCAAAACTAATTCCGACATGGCGGAAGATATAGTAGGATACTAACAGACCAAATGTGCTTGAAAAGGCCTGAAGACGCATATCAAGTACCCGCTCCCATACAATGGAAATGCACTTCTCAGTGTGAACAGGACGAGGAGAATTGCATCAGATTGTTTGAATAACAGCTCATCTCTGAAACATGTAAGCATTTGTCATATTGTCAAATGCAGAATTTAACTGCACAGCAGCTGTTAGCAAAGACAACAGGTTCAGCTACGCTTGAGATTGATTATCCATGTTGCATTCTACACTGGTAGCCAACGTTAATGCTATTTGTTTTCTCCCAGAAGGGGGGGGGGTCTTGTGATAGGAGCCTGACGAATCAGCGAAAGGCTAGAAAAGACCGAATGAGCAAGACATTGTGTGTTTGCGTCATCATTTCCAAACATCTCTGTGTCTCGGAGTTGAACGGAAATGCAAAAGGAGGATGTAGGCTAATAGTAACTGGTGATGGTGGTATAGGGGGATGTCATTATATATCGTACCCTGCTGATGACAGTAGAGGAATAACATTTCATTGACCATTTTAAGTATATCCAAAAAAGGAAGGAAACGAATGTGACGATTAGGTTTTCTATGGGCTGCGTTGCTGTGTGTGCTCTCCCTGTTTCCCTGGCAACGGGCGTATTGACATGCTGCAGTGCTGCTGGAGGTTGGCTGGCAGCCAGGAAGCACCCTGCCAACACACAATCTCACTTTCTGTCTTTTGCCAACACTATCATTTCAGCCTCACACAATTCCCTTCTTATTTTTTCCTTTTTTTTTCTTTGTTCCTCACCTTGGCGGGTTTCTGACACCAGCTGAACACCAATCTGAGGACTGATGACTTGGGTGGATGTGTCATGTGTGTGTTTATTGGGGGAGCAAGAGAAAGACGGCGTGATGGGGAAGGCGAGCGAGCAAGTGTCGGGGGGAAAAACATGGAGGAGGGAGGGGCGGAGTCAGTGCCATGCAGTGCTCGCATGTTAAGATGAATAGAAGGAAAGGCGAGCCTCGTGTTGTGTTACAGGAACATAGTAGTGGCTGGGGGGGGGGGGGCCGCATCAACAGATGGATAAACCCGGGAGAAGAATGCGTGCCAAGCGCCAAATGTATCCGCGGCTTGCTGGGGCATGGAAATGTCAGGTGTCAGCGGCGAGCCACGCGGTCGCTGCTATTTATACAATCCACCATGTGCTGGATGTACACATAAGGCCTTGTAAACGAGAATGATGGGGGTTAAGGCTAAGAGTATTGCCATGCAGAGGGGGAGCGGAGAAGGAAAGATGAGCGGGTGACTCACCTCTTTATCTGCCATGGATACAGACAGCCCGAGAGGAGCCTGCATGGCCCTATGTGTTCAGACAGGTCGGGCAGGGAAATGTCAACACCAGGGAGGGCTGTGCATGGCTAACAACCTCATGGATGGATAAGGGCTAGCATTATCTCATCTGCAGAGCAACACTCGCTCACACACATTGCTGCAAAGGCTGTACTTAGACCTGGGGCAAGTGTTGACTGATCATGTAAGAAACATAGCAACACATTCCAGCCAGTACGTGCTTTTGCAAGTGCCGGCTTTGTTTTGCCGTCGCATAAATGAAACATGCAGCTCGGAAAGGACATGTGCAAAGAGCTCCACGCTGTCTGAAAGTATTTTAGCTGAGCTCTTACTCCAATTAGTGACTGGCTGGTGAACAAGTAACCCCATCAAAACACATCAGTTGGCATTTTAGGTACATAGCCTTTTCCAAAGCCCCCAGGGTCTGTGTCAACTGCGTCCTTGTCCAGACAAAGCCTTCTAAACCCAGGATTTCATTTCCACATTGTGGCCCGGTGTCCCCTTCATTGTTGACTTTTCCACTATGTGCAAGACCAGGGCATTTGTACCAGTCTGTTGGGCCCACGTCAAAAGCAAAAAGTATCCGCTGGTGACGGCTAGGGCCATTCTTGTTATTCATGTCATGCCTGGCGGTTTAGTAGGGCAGGGTGCAGAATTTTCCAGAAGCAGCTGTGTGCTAGTGAAGCTGACGGTGCGCCAGCCCAAAAGGGTTTCTATGTCTTTCCTTTCTCTCCCTCTCTCTCACTAACCCTCCCTTCCCTTTCCATCGGCATGCTTGGCCCGTTGCCCGGTTTTACTCAAACTCACACTCAACCAGAAATATCCGCCCTCCCTCCTCCTCTGTTCTCCCCATCATCCCTCCCCTGAACATATCCCTCTGGCTCAACAGCGAAGCTTCCATCACTCCGGATGACACTAGATCATTTTTCTCCCCCTGCACATTCCAGCCAGCGAGGAGGACAAGGGAGGGGAGCGGCTGCTGTTTCTGCTCTGTGATTATATCATTACAGAGCAGCAGACATGTATACAGTAGATCCAGCACAACCGGTCATTAGCATGCTTTCTACGATGATGGCTAAATACAAGTGTGCTTTTGTTGGAGCTGGAATCGCCTCCGTGCCAGTGCCGCAGAATTAACTTCAGGAACGCTCTCTCTCTCTCCAGGCATTCCAAATTTGTGATCAACCTTGAGATATATAAAAACACTTCTCTTATTTACCCTACCATCATCCACCCCCCTCTGACACCTGTTGTTACATGCTCTGCCTGAGTTATCAGATACTCCGAAAGCTCTGCCGCGGTCTAAATAAACCTGTCTGAGCAACAGAGTTGTGTAATACACTCGAAGTCACCGGCTCCAATAATAGCACACACCTGTCAAACACAGTCCCTGCTTGTTCTCTGCACGGACCTGACCTCCTCTCGCTCCTTAACTCCAACTCAAATGTTCCATGGCTCGGAGACAACATAAACACCTCTCAGGAAAATTATTTCCCCTAAAATAACACAGAGACACAAAGAGAGGGAGGAACGAGAGGTGGAGGTAACACAATCAAAAAAAAAAGCTGGTGAATAGAATAGTTTTTGTGGGCGGCAAGGGAGAGAGAACAAAGGCGATAAAAGCTTTATTCTGCCTCTGCAGAGATTGTGCAGTGGCTGCCATAAAGCCTTGATTGACAACAACGTTAGCACTCAGAGGAGAAATAGCTCCCACTCACAGTTATGTAACCTACAAAGAAACTACAGCGAGTGTGTGGATGGGTATTACTGTGCATGTGCTTATGTGAATGTGAGTGTCGGGGGGAGAAGTGGGGTACACACACAGTATTTCCAGGTAAAACAAAAATGACAGCCTATCTAAATGGTTGCTATTATCTTCTGACAACTGTATGCCTTCACTGAGATGAAAGCTGATGTACAACACAACAAGGATCTCGACGGAATCCTGGATCCGTGCAGCACATGAAAGTCGTCTCAGATGCTTTTTTTGTTGTTGTTGTTGTTGTGGGTCTTTGTTATTTGGCAACGTGCTGGGGAGAGTTTAATTGTGCGGTCGCGGTGGAGGCAGCTGATTTGGTTGCAAGTACACATGGAGCACTGTGTCCCGGCCTGAACTGGCGATACTCGCCCGTGGCTGAGGCCCTGCTGAGGAGCGAGCGAGCAAAGAGCAGAAAGGGACGGAAGGAAATGAGCCTCCCATAATACATCACAGAAGATTTGATGACACACCCAAGAAGCCGAGCCATTCATCAGCCCGCCAGCCCGTCCCCTCGTCAGGCCCTTCACAGACGCAGAGCAGTAAAGCAAAGTTGGCATTCACAAGGCCTTTTTACTGCATCATATCTCCTCCTTTTCTTTATCCAAACGTGAATCTCTGTATGAGTCCATTATTCAAAATGATATTTTAAATGATCTCCTTAACCTACGTATCGTGACTTCAGGCCCCTTCTGTGTTTTTCTACACAGGCTTTGTGTCATTATTCAGCTGACAAGGCTGTGCACAGACGCCCCTCACAAACCATCACAACCATTCGAATCCAGGCTCTGAGCTGACTAAACAAGCACCTGGGGGGTGCCGGGGGGACAGACAGTCACCTGCTACCCTTCCGTGCCTTTACACACAAACACCCTACACACACCAAAAGCCACCACAAAGCTGGCAGCTCCGCCAGAAGCCCATTCACGAGCCGTAGAGAGGAAGACAGCCTTTCTTAGCAGCACATCGGCCAACCGACAATTACCGTGATTGCATCAGTGTGTTTGAAAAGGTCTGGCTCGCCGTTTCTCAGAATACACGCTCTGTGGGGATGTTCATTTGTGGTTTTATCAGCAGAGCAACTGGGCGACAATCCTTCCCAAGCAAAGCTGCGTTCCCTGCTTGCATGTTTACTTTTAGCACGGCTGCTATTGACAGCTATATCTAAGTTTAGCTCGGCATGTCCGAGGTGGCAACAAGTATCTTACTACTGTGACTGGCATGCCCCACCCAGAGGCCCAAAATACATGTCTGGAAGGAGGTCAGTAAAAGGGGGATTCATGACTATGATTTTACACAATTGAATCTATATATTACATTATGATTTTCACAAATGGAGTAAATTTAGAGCCCCTGGTGGACTGTAATCTCGAGCCATATTTTTATCTACGGAATATCCTCGATGGCAGGAGACAACACTGGCCTCTCTCACCTCCTATTTTTCATTTAGCCGAGAATCAGCAGGCCATCTTATCAGCTGATCCTGAGCCAGAAGCTTGGAGTAGTTGCTCAGCAGAAAAAGAAGGGATTGTGTTGGGCTCGGCTATAATATGAAAAAAAAAACGCGCTTGGATCAGTCCCATGCTTTGTCCTCATCTCTCACATTGCCTCTTCTCTCGTTCATTTTTCATCCCCTCTGCTTTCATCTTTTTGCCCCCTCTCCTTCCTCTGCATTCTGCTCACTCTCTTCCTCCACCTCTTTCTCTCTCTCGCTCTCTCTCTGCTCCACTTATAAGATTTGGCAGCACTCCAAGATCTGAGAAAAACATTGGAGGCATAGCCTCATTTTGATGTCTGGAAAGAGAGGGAGGCAGAGAGCGAGGGAGAGCGAGAGAGTCCTCATTTCCATTTCACAGACTCGATTCACAGCAGCACCACAACAGAGAGGAGGAATACGGGAATATCAAGAGGTTGAGCGTAACCGCAAGTCAGGGGGAAAAGGAAGGATGGAAAGATAAGGCAGACACAGATCTTGGATTGCAGGAAGAAATGGAAAATTAGGTTCACAAAGCAGGATGGCGGTGTGTTTTAAGAAGTGCCGTGCCAAACATTGAGATCAAAGTGATGGAAAAAGGAGAAAACTGTCTCTAAATATCTGAAGAGCATAGTAAAAATTTAAAAAATACCAATTCATTCCGTTTGTGTGACCTGTTAAAGCCTCGCTCTATATAGAAACAGCTACTGTGAAAGACAAAAAAAAGATCTTGAACACATTGAACAACAAAACAAGCCCTTTCCAGTAATTGGGTCTCATGCCAGTCTGAGAGAAGGCAAATTTGGCTCTCTGCATTGTAATCATCCTAACTTTGCAGGCCTTCATGATAACCAGACCAAACCAGTCTGATGTACAACCCCCCTCCTTCTACGGACCAAGCCAAGAATCCGAAGGGAAATTTTCACATCCTGCGGATTCAGCTGTGCTCCTCCTAATTGCTGGTTGGAGCTCCAGCTACTCCCCCAGCGCTGAGCAGAGAAACCGTCATTACTAGTCTCGCAGGAGCCCGGGACCCAACTCCAAAGGGAAACTTTGATTGATGAAAAGAAAAGAGGCAGATCTGAGCGTGTCCTTGATACAACATTTGCTGTGACCTTGTTTTCCCTGACAGGTCTAAAATTAACCGAGCGGATCAGTTATACTGGGAGCGGAGAAATGTGGACCAGATTCTCCTTTTGGCGCGTCCCTGTCTCTGCTTGCTTTCAGGGGATTACAGCAGCACGAGCATGCCTTTTGATTTATTGTGCTAAACATAGATTCATTAGTGAAACAGCTGGCTACACCGAGCGCTCCACACAGGCCTTCCCCTTCCTCCATCCACCCACGAAACCATATTCACGATTTTTATGTAAAATAAATGCCTGGGGAGAAGGATTTACATTGCTCTTCAATGTAGATGTTGTCAGCATTAGTGTTACGCTGCTCTCGCTTGTGAAATGAGTGAATATAAATGCTCTTATCATTTATAAACAGCAACATTTGTATCATTTCCTCATATTCTCTATATTAAGGCAGAGGAACCAATCCAGAAACAACAAATGCGTGTTTAGTAGCCGGCAGGAGCTGGAAGGACGTGTACCTCGTGCTCCAAGGACAGCAAATATGAACTCTGACCAACTGGGTTATGGCTTTACTATCACATCAACATCTCTGTGTAACACTGCATACCAGACCACAGTCGAGTTACTCATTAAAGGGAGAAACAAAAAGGCCACAGACTTTCTTGTTCTTCACATGTCTGTTATTGCCTTTCACTTAGCTTGATTAACAGGACGTGTCAAGTAAATCAATCTAGCAGTCAATGAGGGATTTTATGACCATTGATTAGGTAATGTGTTGCAACCGCCAGATAAAGAAGGTGCGGGCCAGAGAGGTACTTCATAGGCGCAGCGGGATTTGTTCCAAACGACACGACTTGAAACACCACTGTCATAAAGCAGCAGAAGGACAAGGTATATAAATTAATATTTGCCCAAAGTGATATCAGCTTCACCTGGACTTCACCTGACTCAGACTCAGACGATACGTCGTCCGAGGTTAAATAGTGCCACATGAAACCTAAGGTTAGGGTTAGCACTGTTTGTCTCATAAGCTGGAGTTTATCCCTGTCGGTTCTCATGAGTAAACAAAATGATTGCCTGTGAGTCATAAACCACGAATGACCCTTGCATAAAAATAGAAGACCTTTCAGTTAATTATATAAATATATCTGTTATAATAAGAAACATTAAAGCAGAACATGATGCCATCAACTCTGTGTGACCTTTTCTTCACATGCTGGTTGTTTACTGAAATCTCCCCATAATGTTCCCTCCTGCATATGAATCGCCAGGCTGCACCGTAGCAACTGCCGTGCTCCGATTTTCACCGGTAACTACGCAACGCCAGAGCCCTGTGTTATGGCAGAGCCACTTCCAGGGACACATTATCAGTGTATTAGATACGGTGCAGGCTATTTTGGTCAGCACTGAACAAACAGGTATGGGCTGTGCTGTGATAGATTTTTAGCCAGGAGAGAGAGAGAGGGATGTTCTTTTGCGTTTAAGTGCATCATAGTTAATGCCAGGTTACGGAAAGCTGGCTCTTGTTTCTGATATTCTCAGATGTGGCAATTTCAGTTTTGGACTCCCAGCACATTGTCATGAAGGAACAAGTAGGTCAACGTTCAGACTAATAAAAGAAAATCTCTGAGAACAGCATGTAAGCTGGAACAAGGAGTGGGTGTGTTGCAGATGAGCAGAGTTAAGTGTTACCCTTTATCAAACTGGGCTGCGTTTCTGGTTTTAAAGTCCAACTGATAAGAAAACTTTTCAGAGAGCGGAAAGCGACCATAAACAAACACCTGCCTTAAAAATGTGCACTCATGAGAAACAGGTATTGGTTGGTCAGAAGCCGCCGTGTCTCAAATCGCAAGAGAAATTATGTTATTTGCTCGGAATGTTTTTTTTTTTAGCTGAGAGCTAATTCTGTCCACAACTGCTTTTTATTCTTCCCAATTAGGGAACAGTTAAGATCCATGGCCCCCTTAGTTGGCTGAACAGTGGGGTGCAAAGATCGCAAGAGCGGGTAATCCTTGTTCAGACTCAACCAGAATTCAGTTAAAAAACACATCTGCTAGTGCAGTGAGGTCAATGAGTTGAGGAACAGACTCGTAAGGACAAGCATCAGATCGGTCTCTGGGCCTTCAACCACAGAAAAACAGTCTTGAATTCTGAGGGGCTGCTGTGACAGCTTGATAAAACACGAGCAGGAAGCAGATTATGCCTCAAATAATTACGCAACGGCCTGCTACACCAAGCCCCCCCCCCCCCCTCCCCCTCTTTGCTAGATATTATCCTGCGCTTGGTGCAGTGTCAGCTACCGGGGAGGCAGAGCTCTCAAGATTGCTTCTTTTCGCAGACACAGTAACTGCAATTTGTCATTTAACGACACCATAAGCCGCTCACTGCTCGCAGAGGTGAGTCTGGCTGCCTAACGGCCATTATTGCTGTTTTTACGGCCGCGCCGCCATGAATCTGCAACAATTAAATTTGCATCTGAACAGATACACTGCCTGGTTGGTATTCAAGGCAGCAACAGCGTTATTGTTTGGTCTGAAGGCACGCACGCTGCATACCGAGGCAGAAATCAGTTCTTTGCATGTGGGAGAATGTTGTGGTATCAGCAATAGTGCATCTGTGTGGCACAACACAAACTGAAAGTAAAGGGGGGGTTGGTGCAGTGCTAATGCAGCTAATTCATTCTCTGAGATGGTTTGATATGCTGATTTTATTCGCTATTTTTTATTTGTCTGCAGCTTAGTGAATCAAATGTATGATTAGTAGAAAATAGTGGATTGACCTAAAATTAAAAGCAAAACATCGTCATAACACAATTTGCATACAAGCTTGAAAATATGTCGGAAAATGCTCCTCCGGGTGGTAAATGTGAGCTTAGGTCCTAATTTCTGGTTACACAACATGGATACACTTACATGGTTATCATGTTGACAATGGTGCACTTCTCACATTACTGACTCAACAGATTCCAGCTGACTGAACATGACTTGGCACCCATTTCTGTAACGCTGCAATCAGCCACAGCAATGCACAAGCGGGAGCAAAGTGTTTGTTTTCCCCTCCGACCATGCGTTTTTCCTACGTCTCACTAAGAGCTTGTGCGCAGGAGAGCTGCCGTCCTGCAGCATGGAACAGTAGCCTACTTATTTTGTGCAGCGTAAATCAAGTCTCCTGAGCCGTCACAACAAGCCTGTGTATCAGAGCGGAGAGCTCCCTCGTCATCATCCGTCTTACAGCCCCCGTGTAACTTAATCACTCAAATGAAGCAAGCCCAGACAATATGTTCATACAAGATCAGAAATTGTATTTGGCAATTTTTAAACAAGTGCATACAAGTACAGCTAAAAGCATTTCAGTTTTGCCAAGTGCTCGTAGAGTAGCATTAGTCACATTCTACGTTAAACAGGAACTGCCACCAGACCTAGAAGTACATCAAGAGTTTTGTTAAACATCAACAAAGAGGAACGTAGTCCATTATAATGAGTACATACCTTTATCTTCAAAAATATAGAAACACAATGTATTCAAAAATCAAAAATTATACAACCATGTTTACGAAGTATACTCTTCCCTTGGGTCCAATATGTACAAGTCCGTTAGTTTGTTTGAATGGTATGTATGTGATATTTATATATTTATACTCATATTTTTTGCCTCCCCTCCCCAAAGAAGTGTTCAAACAAAATCAAGGGTCCCTCTCCTTTTTTACTTTGACATCTCCTGCGAGGATGGTGGCGATTTCCCCTTGCATGAAAGCCCAGGGTACGTTCGAGCCCACCAGGGGACATTTCTCTCCGCTTGGACAGTACACTTCACCCGTGGCACCTTGCTGCTTTATGCTTTCCCTGGAGCACGGGAAGCAGAACTTGTGCGAGGGCACAGACGGGCACTGAACAAAGTGTGTGTCCTCCAAACGCTCGTGGCAAAGCGTGCAGCAGAGGGGTATGCTGCCGGGTACCGAAGAGTCCGGAATGCTTTGGGGGTGCACTTGGTCCATGCCTGGCACATGAGGGGTGCCTGCACCGGAGCCGTCTCTCTGTGCCAGCCTCCTCTGGTTCATGGAGGACGGCGACAGGGGGCTGCTGCTGTTCCTCCGGGTGGTGGAGTGGACCTGGTTGGAGTCCTTGGGGGAGCTGTTCCCACCTGCATTGTCTGCCGCCATGATGAGAGCCGCCATGGGGGACTGGCCGTTCTGGGTAGCCTCAGGTGGGGTGGTGCGGGAGTGGGGGGATATTGTTGAAGGGGGGGAGCTGAAGCTTGGCGGGGGAACTGGAGGCATTTTCAGGCTGTCACTGGGTGGTGGTAACCACTGCTGTCCTTCTCCGTTGAGCTTGGCGGCTGTCCCCTCTCCCTCTGGTTCAGGCGACGCTTTTCTCTTCATGCTGCGGGGATGTTTTCCTCTGTCTGGAGGTGGGAAAGGGTTAAACACAACCGTTGAGTTGCGGAGCTCAGACAGGGATCAACAATTACACTGGGGGGGGGGCAAGCATTTTTAGCTGCTCTCTGCTGCACCACAGGCTACAGAGCAATAATAACAAGCACAGGAATTAGAGAATAAATACCATTTATGGCACTTTAACTTCATTGATGTGAAACTATATTTATCATCCGACCATTATTACCCCAATCATGAGCTCCAACGGGTTAATAAATACGAGCGGAAACTGAGGGGAGCACAGAATATTGTTGAATTTTAACACTTCTGGGTGCTTACCTGATTTGGAAGCGGTGGCGCTGGACTCGTAGCTCATGACCCTTTGTTGCAGGGCCGCATGGTCTTTCTTGAACCTGTTGTCGAAAGTGTGCAGAGCCATCAGGTCTCTCACCGTCTTGCCCTTCCCCATCCAGTCCGGGTCTGCCCTGTTCTTGTGGCTCTCGGGGATCTCCGGCGTGAGGCTGTCGGGTCTGTGCTTCTCCTTCACCTCTCTGTCGTGCTCGCTGCTGGAGACCGAAGCGGGTCTCTTGCCCATGTCGGCGGGACTGCCGCCCGTCAGCGCCGAGGGAAGCCCCATCTGGCCCTGTCTACCGTTGACGGCGTGCACCGGGGCCATGTTCCCGTTAACCAAAGGCACTAGATTCGGGGGCACGGCGCTATTCCTGCGCGGGTTGGGGCTCTGGCGGTTCAGCTCCGGCGGCTCGTCGGGCTTAGGAAATCCATTGGGGACGGGGATGCCGTTCGCCTGCCGGCCAGACTGATACTCAGGACCCAGCCTGGGCGGGCGGTCGGAGGACAGCGGGTAGCGGTCCAGCGGCTGCGGCGGCCGGGAGACAGGTTCTCCCGCCGCGGCATGGTTGATCGCCTGGATCTCCTTCCCGGAGAGCTGCGACTTCCCCGGCCCGGGAGACCTGCCCTCCGTGAACGCCCGCTTGAGCTGCCGGGCTGTGTCGATGACAAACTCAATGCGGTCCGCTCCCTCGTAGTTGACACATCCCCTGCACACGGGCTCGGTAAAATCCCAGATCATGGCCCACGGCATGCGGGGCAGGTCGCATAAATAACACGACTGCCTCCTGGAAGAAGCAGCGACCGCCGCGGACGACATAGCGCTCGTCGACGTCGAGCCCCCGAGAAGAAAAACCCCGAAATAGTCGTGTCTTCCTGCGGCTGCTCTTCTCCTCCGGGCTCCCGCTGAAGAAAAAGGCGAAGTAAGAGCACGGTCCGTTGGCGGAAGAGAAAGAGAAGAAAAAAATAAAAGGTGTAAAGTGGTCCTGTCCCGAGTTATGGAGCAACAACGTGTAAGTTATAGAGAGTTCCTGTCAGTGTGTACTTTACTACAGCGCTGCTCGATCTATCTCCACTGACTCTCTACTACTGGCTCAATGTGGAGCAGTGACGTCAGCACGGAGCTCTAAACGCCTGCTTCCACTTCAGTTTCTATTGACTTGATTTCTTCGACAGACTCCCCCCTCCTCACCCCCCTCTCTCTCTCTCTCTCTCTCCCCTTCTCTCTCTCTCTCTCTCTCTCTCTCTCACTCTCTCTCTCTCTCTCTCCCTCTCCGGTTTACTGCATCCTCTGTCACTCACTGCTTTCTATTTATTTCATTTTATTTATCAATTCATTTTAATGTCAATTGAACTCAGCCCACACTAGTAGTGTTGTTGTTGTTGTTGTTGTTATTCTTATTTTCATTGATAGCATTATTGTTAACAATATAACTAGTCATATTATTACCAGACATTTCTTGGTCCATCATTAAAAACTGAGCATTCTTTATTTGAGCCAAAAATTATAATATCTTTTATTGAAATGTATTGATTCATTTTAATTTGATCACCTTAACCTCGAGTAACACAGCTATTATTACAGCAAAGATTAAATTACTGCTGCTATTATTATCACATATACCCGGGTTGGTCAATAGCTGCATGGGACATTTATTTATTTGAAGAGAAAAAGGAAACAACAGCTGATAAAGCGGCTAACACAATGTCTCTGGCTCCTCCACTTGCTTTGTCCTAAATTCCCAGCATTATCCGGTTCAGGCTGAAATACTCGCTTCTGCTGCTGCAGCTTGTTTTTCTCTATGCACACAGCTCCTCGCCGCCATGAGCTGCTGCTGCTCCTGCTGCTGCCACTGCTGTGCAATGCACGAGGTGGCTCGACCCTACAGCAAAAGCAACCAGGCTACTGCAATCTGTAGAAATGACTCGAAAACTGTTGTGCTGCACTTTATTTTTTCGAAGGGCAGCCTAACAGTTTATCTGGGAAAATATTTTAGCATTAATAGAGGGATTTTTACTGCCTGTTTTTTTCCCTCTCTGCTGCTCATTCTTTTTTGTGTCAGCCGACCAGCATGAAGTCGACATTCACTGACCACTTTTTTAGCACCGGTTAGATAATATTTCCCCTGCAGGATTATGATGAAGAAAAAAAAAAGAAGAAAGGAAGCAAAAAGGCGCCTCCATTAGCCAGTAACCAGGAAGTGCTGTCATGAGGTGGGGATTTCCAGCCAACGTGTTGTAAACTTGAATCGATCCGGGCTACAGCATGAATGTAGCTCTGCCCACATTTTTACTCTAGTGCGCCGAGCAGTCAGTCATCCACATCTGCCACCGCTGAATTGAATCACACCGCAATGAATCAGCCGCCCAGACTCAGTGAGTTCGAAATCAAACAGCAAAAAAAGGAAAAACAAACAACAGAAAGTATGAGTGTGAGAGGTGAAGTCAGATTAATGGCTGCTCTCTCATCGTTGTGTGTTTTACATGATGGGAGGGGGGAACTTTATTTGACTAGAAACAGCTCATATACCAAAAACCCAGCCAAAATCCCCTGAAGTAAAAGTGGAGGTTTGAAGTGGAGGAGTGCCCCGGTACTTCGGATTCCTCCGTCTCATCTGGTCTCATTCCAACTCGTTGCTGCTTTGCCCCAGGCTTTGGGTGAGGCAATGCGTCTGAAACCTGCAGACACAAAGCAGGATATGTTTGTGCAAGTCCATGTGACGTTGGAAAGAGGAAGCGCGATGTTTAGTCACGTACCCTCATCCGCCTCACCCATCTGAGGGACATGAGGCCACTTGGCTCGCCGCCCGCAGCCATGATCCTGCGCGCCGTGCCTTTTTTTTTTTTATAAACAAAATAAAGCAGTAACCTCGCTCGTCTGTTGCCACCGAGCACACATGATTGCAGTGCACCCGCCATATGCTTTTGCGTGATTGTTGTTGTGAAGCTGCTGGCACACGAATGAGCACGCCTAACAATGCAGCACAATAATAGCCTATTCCCTGTAGAACATTCACAGACGTCATGAGGTTTTAGAGCCCTCACTGTAAACCACTGTACTAACACGCCGTTTCCCATCAGCCCTCTCTCTCAGCCTCCGTCCTCGCCGGGCGAACAACACAGGGAAGTGTTGTCGAGGGCTCTGTGACACAGTTAGGAAATGACTGTAGCAAGGGGGTAAAATAAAGTCCTTCCTCAAGACTGGTGGGAAACAGTTGCCTTACGCTTTGATCCCTCGCTTCTCCACTCAGTCGATGTTTGTGCAAGCAAATAGCTACACACTATTATGCAAGACGGAGGCATGCTGGGATTCAATTAAATCCCAAATGACCTGATTCTATAATAGGAAGATCCAGTGATTTAACAAAAACGCTGCAGGCTTCAAAGCGAAGTTGATCGGAACAGAGGCGACAAAGGTCTGAGACGGAGCCAGACGTGCACAGATGGCTCGGATTGGCAATATGACCCATGTATACAGTAAAATCACAGCAGTGTGACCCGGCTGACAGCCATCTCATCTCAGTCTGCCCATTAAACCAGATGGAGTAGCTGTATAACGCTGCTTCTTTTTTCTCTTTCCGAGGGGGTATGTAAATTGAGACATGAAAAGCTAAATAAAGAGCGAGAGGAAGGTGACGGTCAGGGGAATACCCAGCATGTGACAGCATCACAGGCCTGATGAGATGACGTTATTTTTGTTCTGTTGCTTTTCTGAGCCTGTTAAATATTATATCGCCCATCTTTTATTCATGGAGGCGAACCATTGCAAATTCTCTCTAAAGTTTTGTGCCGGAGCAGATAATCACACTGGATGTTTTTTTATTCTGTTTTCTCCCCACCAACATTTATGTTATATAACGTTTCAAGAACAATCGCTGAGACGAGCACGGAACTGAACTGTCACATGTTGCACTGACACAAATGGGGGTTATAGCAGGACAGTGTGAGGACATATAACTGAAGTTAAGCATCTGCTGTAGTGACCTACTTTGGAGATTATCAGCTGAGCAGTGACAGAGGAGAGTAGGACTAATGTGCATGCTGTACACAGTTCCTGTATATGTAACAGGGAGAGGTAGCCATGGAGATTATCACCGTACCCCAACTACCATATATATCCTGTTTATGGTGCTATTTATATCCACAGATTTGCACTGCAAGGATTTGAGCACAGATCAAATTTGGGGAGCTCCTGAACTGCCGTACGACTTCCTGTTTTTGTAATGAAAAGCATAAAAAAAAACATTTATTGGATCATTTCTCTATTCTAGTTACACATGCACAAGAGAGAAAGCATGTGAAACGTAAACAACAAGGTAAATAAGCGTTGTACGGAGTTGACTTTGATGTCGGTATAAAATGGTGGAATTCAAATAAAATGGAGGGTCGACGACGGCGAAGGGGAAAAATGTGCTGGGCGGCTGGAATCCGGGGGCTGGAGGCTGCAGAGGTGATGTCATTGGGCCAGAGCAAGAGGCGAGTGAAAAACAAGTCTCTCTCTTTATTCTGATCCTCTTTGCAGTCCCGGCGGGGCTGGTGGGATGGGGGGGGGGGGGATTGGCAGTCGGCCAAGGCAAGGGATGCTGGGAAATGGCAAAGGATGCCAAGCAGGCCCCACCGCCAACATTAGAAGCTCACATCTTTGTTCTCAGAAACCTGGTGTGCTGCCAAAGGCCTCATTTCAGCTCCATGGCATGATTACACTGGATGTAGGCCAACTACTGAGAGCTTGCTCTCGCTCCCTCCCTCTCTCCCTCTCTCCCTCTCCCTTTATGTTCCCTCCTTTGGCTCTCTCGCTCTCTCTCCCTTTTGCTCTCTCTCTTTTTCCACTGCCTTCAAAAGCTTTCTGCCAAACATGCAGCAGTTGCCATGGCTGCGGAGAATGGAACATAAAAAAAAGTGAGTAATGAGTCAGACTTGGACCCAGATGTGCCACATGTGTATCCATTTAGAAAAAAAACAAGACGGTAACATATCCCCTTAATCTGCCGGGCTTGTCAGGGGACAGACGACTTAAGTAAATAGTGGAAGGCTGAGAGAGGAAAGTGGAGGGAGGAAAATAAATCCCTGCAGAAAATGTAAATGAATGCAAATGTTGTCATATCCATTTTTAAACGGAAGGTAGTTTCAGTGGGTTGCAGTGCAGGTTCAGTTTTAGTAAACAGGAACAGAAAGACCAGAGCTCTGCCTCTGTAATTCTATGCTAAAGTGAGCTGGTGACATCATTTCCTGTCTGATGGAACTCCCCCCCCAAACACACACACACACCTCTCTCTCTCTCTCTCTCTCTCTCTCTCTCTCTCTCTCTCTACATATATATTTAGTATATGCTTATTTATACAACCCGACATTGACGTAAACAACCTTGCCTTGCCTTTTTTTTTATATTAATTGAACCAGAATGCATTACCTGCACATATGAAGAGCATTTATTGCCCATAAAAGGGCGTTTCCCTCATGACTCATCCTTGTTGTGTTCAGCAGGATGAACTAAACTGTGGAGTCATTCCACTTTAGTGACCAACTACATGCAGTACAATGGAATTTTCTAATTGTAAGTCTGCAGCCTTCTTTCACACACACATTTTGAATGGCAACATAGTCCACAGCAGTACTGCACTACTTGAGCTGCTTTCATGATTCATCCTCATGCAAACTCCAGAGGGACCCGACACATCATCAGGCTATTTGTGGTACATAATATGAATATGTATGTGCACTAAGTGTTTGAAGGTATGACTGTTTGTTACAGGGACATTTATATTTGGACACATAGCTGTTCTCCCACCTGCATCTCTATTCGACAGAGGTTATATTTCTTGCTTTTCTCAACTCGAGCCACAAAAGAATGAGGAGTATTTCATGTGTTATGTAACGTCTTTCACTGAGCCAAAATAAAATCTGCCCAAAGTAGGCTTATTTATTACACACACACAGCTCCTGTTTATTTTTGAGCTGCCTTGCTAGAAAATGGACTCTGACATCCCCGGTGCAGCAGTTACCACAGCACTCAGCCTCGGTTTGCAGGTGCAGAGTTTGTCATGCTTTCGAGCGAGGGCATCGTTGTCCCTTTGCTGCCTCCCTTTTGATTTGTTTTTACTCCTTTTGCATATATTATGTCTTTTCAGCCAAACGGTGGCATAAAATCCCTGGTAAATAATACAGAAAAATGTGTGCAAACATGCATATTTATAACTCCTTCATTTAGAAGATATTTCAGGGTTGCTGCTGGATGAAGATCAAAGCTGCTCCTAACGTTTGCCCTGAAAGCACGAGGATATAAAGAGTCACTTCTGTGATGTATAGAAAATAACATGACTGTGAGACGAAGGAAAACCTAGAATAGCAAACAGTGACCTAATTAGAAAACCTACTTTTGGGGGGAAACGGTTCATAGATTGCATGTGGCTTATTCAGAACAGGAAAGAATGGTAGATCATAGTGAAAAAAGTAACTGTAAAGCATCATTTACAGATGTTGTGGTTACATTTGGAAAGTGATATTTTCTGCAGATTTCCCGCAATCAAGCTCCAAAACTTTTACTTTGAAACTGCCCTTTTTTGGTCGTGGTCATAAATCCGCTGAGGTTCCCGACACAGATTCCACAGATGCTTCGCTGCCCTCTCTTTGATTGTCTGGTTTATGGAGGACGCTTCATCGTGCACTGCGAGCATCTGTGCCAGATATGTCCTACCTCCCCTTTCTATAAAAGTGCAAGTTGTCAAGACGGTGTGGCATTTATTATGCGCTTGTGGTTTTTGTGCCCCCCCCCCCCCCGGCAGATGGGGAGCATTGGTAGTCACGTTCAGCCTCCCGCCGCGGTGAAAGATGGGCAAGCAAGATATGATTGCTGTCCCCCATCTGTGTGATAAAGTCCCTTTAACCACGACGTCTGGGCATGTGGGCACACGACGCCTCACCTCCCTCATTTCAAAGACGTCTCTCCAAGAACGGCTCGATGTGAGGGCCTGAAATAGAAGATAGCGCTGGAGTCACAAGTGCAACTCTAGGTGTGTCAGTATAAGGACGGTCAAGAGAAGATAAAATAGAATTGATGCAACTTGTGTCTTATTTTAGTTGTTTTGGTCATTCCGTCTGTCCGTTTGGATAAACTTACGATACTAATTGTTTAAATCTGAAACATTTCTACAAAAAAAGTCTGACGGGAGGCAAAGCACGCAAACATGTTTACGACAAGGCGAAAATATGCTTGAGCTACAGTTAAAGTAATAATACTTCAATGGTATAATAATCGTAAGCTTTTTATTGTTTTGGATTATTTTCATATTTGTGACTTTATGTTTTGTGTGGGTGTGGGTTGTTGGTATTGGTGGAATATAGTATATAAGGCTAAATTAATTTGAGAAGAAATTGTTTTATTATTGAAGCCACTGTAGCATTGTAGAATGAGTGGGCGAGATGAGGCCAGCTCTAGCACCATTCTTATTCTCTTTTCAACCTCATTTGACCTGCATGTCTGCTGCTGGGAATTTGTGAATTTCCCCAGTGAAAGGATTAACAAAGTTTTATCTTATCTTAATTTACTTTGGTTAGACTTTATTCAAACACATTTTAGTACGGCAGCCCTTGTGAGTAGAATGATATTAGCCTACTAGCTACTGATAGCAATGATGAAGTCTATAAACCAAATACACTGGATCTATCTTTTAACACTTTAAATCAAATGTATGCTGCTGTTTTAGAATCTTTCTTGTTGCATGAATAAAAGGGCTGACGGCCTTTATTTAGAAACTGAATTACCTCACACTAGTTTTGCAAAAAAAGTAAATGGTAGATGTTGTCTGACTTAGTCATTATGCTCCACAGGGACATAGTACACAGTTTAGTCACAGTCACCGCACCGAGCTGCACCGGTGTTGTACAGTAATACTGTGGGAAGTACACGACATGAATAGGAGAGCCTTGACGCAACAGTAAAGTCCCAAAGGGATTGAACGGGACGGAGCGGAGGGAGTGCTGTGGGAAAGTTCAGTGCCCTTGAAGAGGCCTGATAAGCCTGAGGTGATATGAACCTTTGTTTTTGTATTGTGCAAATTTGTAACGACTACGAGCACTCTGCTGATAGAGCGACGTCCTACACCACGTGTTTGCAGCAAACCAAAGGCCACTTGGAACTGGGTGTGGTGAAAGCAGCCTGTGTGGTTTCAGTGTGTGACAGTAACATAACACTGGGTGTATATTGGGATTGTTTTACACAGTCAACATACAGGTTTGAGCAGACGCTGTTACCAAGTTTTAACATATAAAAGGTTGCGCTAACTCCTCCCTCCTCCTTGTTGTGAGGTGATGGGACCCACATTGTTCAGCAGGCAAACAGAAGTGTAACTTGACCTTGCTCCGTGCTCATTTGAATGATCTTTCTCTCCACCAAGGGGGATAGAGTTCACCGACACTGTTTTTGCCACACAATGGGAGGGAGGAGCCAGACAGCCTTGAAGAGGAAATGGTTTCCCCGTGACTGACAACTCAGGCTACACACCCTGGGTTTCCCTGTTCTCACACCACCCTCCCCCGTTTCCTATTTCCACACTTTTATTTGACGAATTTACATTTTCCTCTTTGCTCGACAACAAATGTCTTTGAAGAGAGCTCAGGTCTCGTCCTCCTTCCGGCTCTGCACTCACATGATGAACTCGCTCAGATCAAAAACACTGTTGCCTAACAACAGAGGGGGGTAGTGGGGACAAAGTTCACCTCCCATGTAACTGCAGCTCTCACATGATTTTTCAGTTAACCATTTACAGCAGGGAGGAAGAGAGGGAGGGAGGGAGGCTCGTTCTGGGTAAACAGGGTGCTGTGTTTGCTGTTTAAAGTAGTTAACCCTGCTATTCACTAAGCTCACCTCCCCGCTCATTTACACACAACGTGCAGGAACACGAAACTCGTCGGGCCACAAGTCATCCTGCAGCAACACAAAGCTGCTGCCCCTGAACAATGCATGCCGGCCATGCTCCCATTATGAAACCGCTCTGTCACAAGACGTGTCCCTCGCAGGAATGCTGTTGTGACACATGCGAGCTGTTGACACAAGGGTTAAACATTGAACCACCCACACGTACACACACAAACACACACACACACACACACACACACACACACACACACACACACACACACACACTCACACACACACACACACACACACACACACAGACATACACACACTTCAGCTGCCAAATGGGCGGACGCTTCAACCGCTCCATGAGCGTCGGTTAGTCACCAGTTTGTGTTTATCTTTCCACTTTGGCCAACGGTCATCAGGTTTATCGGAGGAGAAGTCGTCCCTCCAACTGCAGCCAGGTGCAGCACAGTGCCACGATTCACATACAGCCGACATCCCACTCAGCGGCAGATTGCCTGCCATGTTTGGAGCTCTGCAGAGGTCACTGGGTGCATGTGTGTGTGCTGGATGTCGTGCGGTGCTGATCTCTGGCTCGGTGCTGGTGCACAGAGTTCAGCAGGAGTTCAGAACAGATTCATTATTCATGCATTTCTTTGCTCCAAACCACGGTACCAGGGAACCTCAGCTCTCTGAAAAGGTCCAATAGTTTGAGGTTTCTTTAGCTATGTCACTCTTTTTTTTCTTCATAACTGGAGTTTTATTCTACTCTGTTCAGTATTTGTTTATGAGACGAAGCGATGAGAACAGGAAAGGAATCCGTGTTGCTCTCTACAGAAGAGTGTCTTCAGTTTAATGTGTGTTGGCAACATGTTGAAAAATCCCTGCTTAACAATTCTAGGAAAGCCAAGCCACCTGGAAATCTCATGACTTCCTGAATCTAATTCCAGGCCGAGCTATCAGACTGTCTGACTAGCAGCTTTCATTCAGGGGTGTAAACACTAAATGTCAGGCATGTTTGCCAGAGCCAGAGTTGAATCAGGCATTAATACTCATGTAATGCCTGCAGTGAACTCAAATGCCCGAGCAAAGCCCTGATTATATTTTCCCCCTGTCTAACGGATTTATATTGCTCTGTGAACTCAGAGAGAGCTGGCACTGGGTGGACTCATGAACAGGCCTCTGCATGCACCACGTTGTCTTTTCCTGTTGTTTTTCAAATGCAGCCGGTGCTTTACTCCAACCATGTTATAACAGATGTGAGCGAGGGCTGGCAGGTTTTGATAACCTGCAATTGTAATCTGAAATGTGCACAGAGCAAACAGCCCTACGAGAAAACAGGGCAAAGGTATGACACCACGAGGGAGAATCCAGAACAAAATCCCCTCTCATGTCACAGCGTGCTGTGTTGGCGGACAGTGACCTCATCCAAAGTTTACACGCAGCCGCCTCATGCTGCTTTGTTATCTTCAAAACTTGCAAAGCAGCACATTCCAGGCCTCAGCGGCAACAAAACAAGAGTGTCGGCGTTCAGATCCTGCTGCGCTGTGAGAAACACGATAAGCAAATAAACGAATACTTCACCACGTGAGCAGGGGCCGCATGAAGTCAAAGTAAGAAACACAGTTTCATAAGCAGAGGGGCAGAGGTATATGTAGGTCAGTTGTGGACTCAGACAGGAGCTTTGCGTGTCTTTGCTTACTCAGCAGCCTGCGCCCAGCTTAGCTCGTTTTCAGTCTTTTTTTAAACAGACCACAGGGTAGTAAATAGCTACGAGGAGGATCACAGCCTTCGCAGCTGATTGGCCTGATGCTCGCCTGACATAAACAGGAAGCCAGCCGTGCAGGTCGGAGAGGGGAGCGAACAAAGACGGAAGGACCGGAGACAAGCAGAATGTGGTGGCAAGACAAAGAGAGCATGTGTAAAAGCCTGAGGGATTTAGATTTGAGAGGAGGAGAAGAAAAAAAAAAGAAGGTCTCTCTGTTTGTAGCGTGCCATGTGACTCACAGAGGCATTCAGCTTGTGATTCAGTTCTCTGCATTGTCAGCATCCAGCGTGAGAAGATAATAGTGGTGATGTGTAAACTATGGTGTGCTCGTCGGGGCAGGACACCGCAGAAGGATGCCCCTCATAAACAACAATCATGTCATGATATTCATTCTGTGTCTGTGGTTTGGTTTTTATATCTTTACACGTCAACATATCATCTTAAAAAGTTGAATCTTTGTGTCCAGTTTGTTTATCGTGATCTCTATTAACAGATTTTTGCAGGTGAATATGGTGAATCTGTTGCAGAGGGACATTATATTTTGGCCGGAAACCTGCTCCTGCATTTATTTACGTCTTTCAGTTGAATCAGTCCCAGAGGACGACTGCACCTCAAATCAAACACAAGCACGATGTGTTTAAAAAAGTACTTGAAATGATTTCCTGTTTTTATTTTTTTATCAAGTTATGTAAGGGAACGAAAATGATTACACTTAGATATCAAGTTCCTCTTTTGTGTATAGATGTATATTTAAGATACGGAATCAACTGTTTACAACCACACATCCATGAGGTCATGGTTAATCTGAGGGTGGTGTCATGTCTTCTTATAGCTGACTATAGTGAGCCTGTGCTGGCCACGCGTGTGAGACTCTGGGTTGTTGCATGCATCTCGGGGGGCCATGACAGGGCAGAAGCACAGAGCGGAAATAATGAGTGACTTATCAGCCGCGCTACACCAAAGAGCTTTTGGAGCAAAAACACACCCCTCCTCCCTCCCCCATAAACCTACTATCCCCAGCCCTAGCTTTGAAGGTCAGATGAGAAACAAGAGCGAGCACTGCCGCCGCCGCCACCACCTCCAACTGACTGGTTCAAACAGGCCCTGGGAGGAGGGGGGGGGCAATAACGTGTGTGTGTGTGTGTGTGTGTATGTGGGGCGTGGCCCACTGAGCATGCCCAGTGAGGAGGAATGCCGTGTGATGGCAACACAGTGGGCTCTCCCATCTGCTGATGCAGTGTGCACTTCTCGCCCCGGGCCCTTTTCCATCCAGTCTAGTGAGCAGCCAGATCAATGTACTGTGGAATGAACACAAAGTCAGCGGCTGACGCACACACATACACTCACACACACAAATAAACACAACCACCCACACATATTCACACATTCTTCATGGACAGCAGCGACGCAGAGCCCTGCACTGCAGCAGGCACGCACTGGAATTTACTCATGCATGCAGAAAAACAGTGAGGTTGAATCAAGGGGCTGATATATTATTCAAGGAAAACTCCCTCTGTATTCCGGCTGAAGTTTACTACTCCTAGTCTTCTAACCTCGCTGCACGCAACACTTCAACAAAAAGACAGAGCTGTTATTTTGGCTTCTTTCCTCCATTTAAACTCCTCTGATATAATGCTGAGTCATCTGATCGTCACAGGCCGAGGCGCCTCCATTTACTGTGATCGCTGCTGAGGGCATTTTCTAGGAGGATTGGTGCTGAGGCCTCGTTTCTGGGCCATCTGTCTGCAGACAGACACATGCACAAATGCAAAGTGAGACCATACATGTGTGTGTGCATGTGTGTTTCCCTCTTATGAATAATTGAGGAGCTTGTGTGGTTGAGCAGGCGCTGACTCGGCACCCAGGATGGCACCCTCAACTACTGTGACAAAATGGTGGAGCGTGAAAAGTGACATGTACGACATAATGACGCTGAGGCAAGTTGTCAGGTTTCTCACTCGTGTGCGTGTGACGAAGCTGCTGAACGCGCTCTCACCTCTGGTGATATTTCCTAAATGCTGAAAGAGAGAGATCCATGATCGTTTTTACTTCCTCGACTGAATGCAAACTAAGGTTTGACTACACAGTCTTACATTATATGAATTATGGAAACATATTGTTGGCGAATGGGGCTGGGGGGGGGGATCTAATGTGTTCTTTTATTTGCAGAGTCACGCCTGTGCTTTCTGATATGCTAATGCATCTCTCCTCGAGTAATTGAGCTGTGCTATAGAAAATCAGCCCTGGCCTAATGGCGCATTGTCTGGAGGATGATCAAAAAGCAGCTGAGATGAGGATGAGATGTTCTCCAATGATCCACAGATGACACTGATAATGAGGCACTCAAAGGACTTTTCAGGCGTGACGGGGACACTGCAGACGTCTCAGTCACGAACCGGCCAAGAAAGGCAATCGAATTTCATTTCCTGATCCGTCTCCCAACCCCTCAATCAGATGCAGATTTCTCTTTCTTCTCTTTTTTTTTATGTGAGTGAGATGTCCTTTGCAGATTTGTCCTTCGTCTCCCTCCCCCTCTCTGACCCTCAACCTCAAACCACTACAGCCCACTCCAGACTGAGCACCGCGGCCGCTCGGCCACCCCACCCCTCCTCGTCTCTGCCTCTTGCTCGAGGGTGTCTAAATCAGGCACACCGGACATGCTCGCCACCTACTCATGTGTCTCTCTGCAAACGCCCCGTGACCTTGATCCACCCTCTCACATTTGAATATACACTTAATCTTCCTGTAATTCTTTATAGCAGCACTGTGCTCAAACACAACCACATGTACACACGAGTAATGCCAACAGCAGACAGACAGCTGCAGTTCAAAGCTTAGCAACAGCTGGGTTCCATTGTCTCTCCCGGAGCTGACTGACATTTGAAGCCGGGCGATGGCTGCCTTGAAACGCTTCTATTCTTTCTCATGCCTTCCTCTCTTGTTTGCTTCCCTCCATCCGTCCCTCTTTGTCCTCCGCCGCCAAGCACTTCTCATTCCTGTGATGTTTTGGGTTTCGCTGAGGTCTGCCTGGATACCGCAGTGTCTCCGATTCACACACAGTAACCGGGGAAGCACAGAATATGCTCCTTATTTGCCTCCCACAGAAGGCAGACACTCGATCCAACCTCTCCAGCGGAGATATACTTGGCAAGCGGTGTTATTCACCACCCCTCCCTGTACCCCCACTACTTCTTCCCTTCTCAGTGTGCATGTGTATGTATCTTTTCAAGACCTTCTTTTCCAAGAAAGGACCCCGGGATTTATAAGTGCATGAGCCGCCGCGAGCGACATCTCCAGAGAAGCATGAGTGTTTCCTGCAAACAGTTGGGAGGGGAGGGAGAAGGGGAGCGAGGCACTGCTGTGTGTGTGTGTGTGGGTGGACAGCTCCCATAGAAACACTATCCAGTAACACTTGAAGAGCGTCATCAAGGGGAGGTGTGCTGGGTTGGTGTGTGTGTGTGTGGTGCATGGAGGGGGCGGCTTTCTGAGAAAAAGCCCATGAGGCCTGCAGACCTGTGATTGACAGTTACCTCTGCCGAATACCGCCCCTCAGGGACAGACTCCTGACGACAACTGCTGCTTCCAACCCGCCCTGAACCGTCGCCAGCTCCACGTTTACTAAATATGTCCAAACCTGACTTGTCACTTTAAGAACAGGATCCAAATCCTTCCTCCTGTCTTTGTTTAGAGCTGCGCTTCGCTGAAACCCAACACGAGACGACTTTAACATTGCCTAACCGCCCTGCTGAACTGACATGTATTTTCAAAGTAACCGAGCCCTTCATCATCCCTCTCTCTCCCTCGCTCCCTCTCTGTCCTCCACCGTTGGGTGCGGACGTGAGGAGCAACAGTGACTTCATGGTGAGTTGTGTAAGAGCGCGGGGCGAGGCTTGAAAACGCGGCCATGTGAGACAAACGAAAGTGCTGATGTGCTGTAAAGAGAGCCAGTGTTTCTGGAGGCATGCAGATACAAACAACCCCCCTAACCTCCCCGCCACCCTGGCTAGAAGTCAGATGTCAGAGAGGACAGACCAGTGTCCGGAGTCAGGCAATGGTGAAGGGCCAGATATGGGGGGGGAGTAAGTTGGCCGCTGGGTTTAGGTTTAGAGGGGGGGGGGATCTATTCCAGTGGAGAGAGAAAGGTCACAGTGTAAGCTGATAAAGACAGGAGGCAGAGCTCGGGGCTGCTTTCAGGCCAGCTAGTCAGCTGACGCCTGCAGCTGTGTTTGGAACATCAATATGAGCCTTGTTCAGCCGACCCCCCCCCCCCTCTCTCCCTTCCCTTCCTTCCCTCGAAAAATCTCTCTCTCCCGGCATCCCCTCTCACCCCTCCTCCTCCCGCTCCTTCTCCTCCTCCTCCTCTCCCCCTCCCGCTGCTTCCTTTTTTTTTTTCCAGCTCTGATTTATGAAAGTAGGGCATGTGCCCATAACTGCTGCATCAAGGCACATGGCTGAGCCTCCAGAGGCACTGAGGCTCTGTTTACATCAGCCCAGACAAATGCACCGCATTGCACAATTGCCACAGGCGAGCTCTGTTATATAAAGCGCGGGGGGCCCACATTGGCTTCATTGTTTTTGTTTTTCTGGTCGCCCCTGCCTCCACCTGTAACCCGTGAACTGCACATATCTAGAAGGACACGGCGTCTCATGATCTCTGACGTGTCGCATAAACGCCCCCCCCCTTGAGCAGAGGACCGGACGTGGCCGCCACATGCACATGAGTGTCGGATTTCACATTTCCCAGGCTGATGTGGTGGAAAAACTCATCAAGCGTTTTTTCGAAGCGAGCAGCCGGGGAACAGTTCCAGGAAGTTCAATAGACGTTTCTTTTTTTTTTTGGTTCACTCGCTCACTCCACTCTGGTGCAGGAATTTTTTTTGGGGGGCTTTGAGGGATGGCGGTTATTGTTCAGAAGTACTGGAGCATGAGAATATTATTACAAAGAGAGCGAGAACTGCCGCGATTTGGCCGGCGAGTGCAAGTGTGAGAGCATGCGTTTCCTTTCGGGGGGGATGACAATTAGTCCCCCGAACCAAAAGAGGCACTTCATGATCAGTTTCCATGACGACAAATCAGACTGTTCAGGCGGCAGGAGACAGAGGGAAAGGAAGGTGTACCTAATGAGCATGAGGGAAATCATGGAGACCATACCGACACGACAGTGGAGCCGCATGATCACATCGTCAGCACGAGGACACGAGGAAGGAGCAGGATTGAGGTTGAGCCGCAGCGATTCATGGGAGTATCTGTGTGAGTGAGCGCGTCAGGCGATGGATGAGAACATACCGTCATCCTTTCGTTTTAATCATCTGACACACAGATGGGATTTTGTGGGTGTGGCCCGTCTTTGAAACAATCCTGAAAAACACGACCAGCTGCTGCGATCACAAACCATTAACCATTCAGCGGCCTAATGCATCACAGGCCACGATTCCGCAGCACGGCCATGTGACGGAGCTCAGGAGTGAGCTACATGTCATGTCCTCCTGTCTGTGTGTGTGTGTGTGTGTGTGTGTGTGTGTGTGTGTGTGTGTGTGTGTGTGGCTGACTCAACAACAGGCCAATCGCTGCAGCTCCATGCCTGAGCCTCCTGCACCACTAGGACACACAATAATTTACAGCTGAGGACTTTGGACCCGGACTGTTTCCGATAGTTCTGCCCGCTTGTGAGTCATCCCAGGCTACATGCCCTCCGTGTGGTCATGTTAGAGGCAGGGTCAGTGCAGCCAGACCTCTGCACACACACTTCCTCGCTCATTACTCCAATTTTCTCTTAATGGAAGGAATAATCAGAGTTGCCTGGCTGCTGCTAAGTATGGGGCAAATCTCTCATGACGCTGCCGTGGCTTATACTTCATCCAAACTGCAATGTTTTCATTTGAAAATGCAACAGCTCTGCTGCGCTGAGGCAACACTCCAAGTTTGGAAACACTGCTACTTTTATTATGAGGACTCAAGAGTCTTCATTTAAGTGGACGGGCAGAAACTGACGATGACGTAGACACTCACAAACACGGATTGGGAGGGTTTTTGTTCACGACGTGGCCTTCACTGATTGGTCAGGCTCCTATCACATGACTCCCTTCCAGAAGAAAACGGCCGGCATGAGCCTCGGCTAGCAGTGCAGAACACAACAAGTAGAATCTGACAGTGTCGTCTTTGCTAACAGTTGTTGTGCAGTTCAATTCTGTATTTTACAATGATACAACTGTTTACATGCGTAGGAAACGAGCTATCTGCGATGTGTGATTTCAGGCATGTAAGCTTGGATGGGGATCAGCACTAGGTGCAATCCACTGCATGTGGCTCTGCGCAGCGCTGACTTAACATGATGCAAGCTGGTTAGAAATTGTGCCATTTCAAAACGTCATTGTGTCATGTGACCCCCAAAACACTGTGGGAGCAGTCAGACCAAGTCCATCTCAAAAGCACCTATAGGAAGCCAACATGCCTGTGCAGACAGAGATCACTTCAGTGCTGTTTTCCAATTAAAATGTTGTTGTTTAAACGTTGTAGGATGATATAGAGATATATGCAGTATGGATGTAGCCTCAGTTAATCTGCATGCTTCTTCTAAAGACCAGGGATGCACTGAATATGAATATTCTCTGGCAGGAAGGCACAGAGAGAGAGAGATGAAAAACATCTTGTTTTTCAATCCAGAGCCGTAACCTAAATAAACACTCCTCTTTTCTTTTTTTTTACCCTCGGAGCTGTTTTTCCCCCTCATGCTTCCAGTCTTTGTTGCTGGCTGCCGTCTTTGTAGAAGTCCTCGTAACCTGCTCGCTGCTGCCTCAACCCCCCCCCCCCCCCCCCCCCCGAAACAATGCCCACGCTCCTCTCCTCCACGCTCATAACTCAGCTGTTACTTGGCAACACGGTCCCAGCTGGACCCAGCATCAGCCACGTTGTCACGGCAACAGAACGCGCGCGCACACACACATACACACACACATACACAGTAAACAGGTTAGGTTTTTTTTTAGAAGCGAGCGCTACAAGCACGCTAAAACCCACATGTGCATTCGTCTCTGAGTCTGTGAGAAGACATCCATCAAAGCAGGAACGCCACGATTAGTCAACGATTGCAAGCGATTGCCAATAGGATCTCATGCACCTGCGGCACCTTTACATCTGTGCTCGTGGTAAAAACAGAGAAAAATAGATTTGGATTTGTTCACGTGATGTGATGGATTGTTGTTTGTGCACAGAAATTCCTCCTGGGAGAGGATCCATCTGGCTGCATTAATCCACCACTTAATATTTTCTGTTTTTTTTCTTTATTAAAAAAACCCCAAACTGCCTCACAACACATTTAAAAGCCAAGAGGCGCTCGCTGAGCACGGTTCTGGGAAACAACCACTTCTCCGTGCTCCCGGTAACAGTGCATCTGTCGTCATGGCAACCTGATCCATCATCTGCAGCAGGGATCAATTGATTCATTATTGAGTGAGGCGCAGCCCCCTTCTCTGCTTCCAGCTCACATCTACTTACTCTGCCTTCAAGCATCCATTATTGAAGCCTCAGCCTGCCCACTCACTGAGCTGAAGAATAGAGGGCTGTCAAGTCTCCTTCACACAAATATAACTCACATTGCACATTTTTCTCTGTTTTGAACATCTCGCGCAAATGGTACGGGATGTTCTCCTCATTCTGTTGCATGTCTGAGCACAATTATGATCAGATGGGATCCCACTTCTTAGGGTTAAGAACAGATAACTGAGGTCGAATCAATCCCACATGTTGTAGGAGCTGTAAAAGAGATGGAGGAAGTCTAGGGTGTTCCAGGGTATTGAGTTTTGTTTTGCAGCCAACGTGATTTAGCAAAGGTCAATTTCTTTTTTTAAAGGGAAAGAGAGATGTAACACGACACACACATAGCCTGGTTTCTGGAGCAGGGCATTTAAAGTAGCGGGAGAAGAAAGGGTTTGATGATATCCCCACGCTTAAGTCCAGTCTGTCCTCCATCGAGTGGCTGCACACCTTAATGGAGGCGCTGGTAATGGGTGGGGAGCTCCAGTTTCTAGGAAGGAAAGCAAACGGAAGGGGAAAAAAGGAAGACAAATGTATATTATAGGAAAATGTGTGTTAAACGGATGATGTCATCTGTGGCATTTTGACATTTTAATGTCCTCGCTCAGGGAATTACATCATTAGTCCTCTTTCCTGGCCCGGCTCGATGCTGGGAAACCTCCTAATGGATGTCAACAAGCCGTCCCTCTGGAAGAATGGAGCTGGACGGGGGGAGGGGCTGAGAGGGTGAGTGTGGATGGTAGAGGTGGCGTTGGAGGGTGGGTGGTGGTGTGCGCTTTCACCCAGCTTTTCCCTGAGCCATAAGAAGGAGAGGCCTCGTGCTGAGCGTCATCCACACTAAAAGCCTGCGGTGCATTTCTCGCCACAAGATGAACTCAATGTGCGTTACCGTCCCTCTCAGACAAAGTGCCGTCGTCTGCCTCCCTCCACCAGGGCCGCGCGCCGTGGAGTTGTTTGTCAATTATTTCATGCATCTATAATTACATGAAGAACACTGAGTCGGCGGCGGGCGACTTCTCTCTGCAACGATTCCGCTTCTTTCAATTTGAAAAGCTGTCGGCGTCTGTGCTGCGAGAATCCGACGCTGTATCTAATAATTGATTCATTAATCATCTAAAAGTCCATTAAATTCAAATCAGATGGAGAATGCAAGTTTTCTGAATGGTAAAGAACTTATCTGTCTGACTGGCTCCCCCCCCCACCCCCACCCCACTAAGCTGTGAAATAATTTATAGAGGAACACCTCAAACTAGATAAGGATTATCAAAAAAAAGCCTTTTATATGCTAATGAAAGTAGTACTGCGGTTTGAAAACAAACATAACAAGTCGCTCATATTTTAGGCGGTAATATCATATCATCAGAGGAGCTGCAAATAGAATCCAAACAAACATGGTAAAATAGGTCATAGGGAGGATATTTGATGTGGCTCAGTTGGATCTCTGAGCAAACGGAGCAAAGTAGGGAAGTGCTAGTGTGAGCAGACGTGGAAACAGATCAATGACGGACAGAATTAGACCTGAGGTCTAAAATACAACAAAACAAATTGAGAAAATGCCAATCAATTACATGTGAGTTGATGAGACAGAGCGATAACAACCGATTCCTTCCCTCCTCTGATATTGACGCTGAAGGGATGGATCAGCCTTGAAGATGATTTTCTGGCCGGCATGAGGAATAGGAGAAGAGTGGCGTGGCGGCTTTAAGTCATTTTAAAAATCATATTTGCAGATGGACGGACAGAAAGAGCTTGAGAGGTGGCGTGAGAATCAGATGTCGCTGCGTCAATCGGGGGCCCTATTCTCTGCATCATCCTCTTGAAGACTTTCAAATGAGAGGGGAAAAAATGTGAATCGCCGTCATGAGCCTGTAATCTCCCTCTCCCCTCCCCAGTTCATTGAGAAAAGCAGATTTGATGTGACAAGTCCACGGACCCAGATGACAAATAAGTCAGGAATCCACCGAGATAAGAACCACTCACTTTGCGGTGCGACTGGAAATGGGGGTGGGGGGGGGGGGGGGGGGGGGGGGGATCTGTTTTATTGAGCTTTCTGCTCTCACTCATGTAAAGATGTGAATTTACATCAAAGCGCCCGCGACCCAGAAAGAACTCGACTGACCATTCTTGTGATCTCATTTTTATTTTCCATCTCCAGCTCATAACTTTCAGGCGGAACATTGCAAACTTTAAAGCATCTCTCCCTTTTCACACATCCTGCAAAAGCAACCGGTGTTGGTCTCTCGTGGGAAGTCAAGAACTTACTGTAAGGTCTCTAAACGTGCACATACACACATCCATAGGCAGACCCGATCATGGTTACATAAACAACCCGAAAATGTAAAACAGCTCTGCATGCACGGCCTGTCATAAAAATAGTGTGCATGAATGAATAACATTAAATGAGTGGGGCAGATAAGCTACCCCCTTATGTGCTCGCCTCAGATTCAAATTTAGCTTTTGCGTGGGGAATTGATGAGACACGCAGCTCAAAGCCAGAGTCTTCAAAGACCGCGGTTACACAAGATGCAAGGCGTCAAACCACTTTGTAGTTCTCGGGTGAAGGAGTGGGTTGTAGCCGCGCGGGGTGATACGGCAGCAGAGAGAAGAGGATGAAATGCAAAAGTTACGCCAAGGTTACTCCGTGTGTAAAGGAGAGCAGGAGGGATCTGGTTGTTTTTCTGTGTCTTTTCTCGATGATTGTAGTTGTGGGAGTCGGGGGTGCTCTGTCATGTTTCAAGGTTGAGGTCCCCTTTATCGTTACCATAAAACAGCAGGTGAGGGAGACAGAAGGGAAAAAAAAAAACACGCTGGAACACCGGGGGAGAGGGAGAGGAGAAGAACGAGGAGAGATAAGGGGAGAAATGAAGAGGCTGTGTGGCACAAAGGACTCTGTTACACACGTCTGCAGTGTGCTGTACGCAGCAAAACATGATCCCAGTCAATCAATGTATCTGGAAAATAGGTGTGCTGTGGAAAATGGAGACATAGTGTCGTTTACATCCAACATTATCTAAAGTTTGTATATCGGAACTTGCTGGTCACTTTGCCGATGAGCTGCCCCTGGCCTCTTTCTCTTCGATGACCTTGTTCTGCTATCTCCCCCTGAACAGGGACGACAGCCACAGATGGACATGGTAGAAAAACACAGGCAGAACTGGGCTCCAACAGTAAATAAGAAGGAAGTAAAACTACAATGCCCCTGAAGTCAGGAAACACAACTTCCCCATCAATAATGCAGTCAGTGAACAGTGAGTGTGCTATGTGTACCTCGTGTCCACGTGGCAGCAAATGCAGCAAAATGCAACAAAAAGATGTCATTATAATTCAAAATTACAACTCGAATTCTACTTTTTATCCAGGCCATCGTGACACACCATTTGACATAACTAACAATCGTACCTGTTGGGGAAAAAAATCCAACATTCAGTAGGAGAAGAAAAGGAAATGTAAAAAAAAAAAGGCAGAATTAGGCATATTCCTGATAAACAAAAATCAATAGAGGGCACTCACATTCTTTAAATATCTTAATCCAGCACCCCACACATCTGCTGTTGATCCTCAAACACAGTCAACAACACTGCTTTCCAAATAAACCAAAGTGTAAGACAACAACCACAGAAAGTATCATTTTGAAACGTTGGAAAGAAGAGACTACAATAGAATGTGGATTTGAGACTTGAGTGTTTCGGAACAGCAGCTACAGATTGGCCGAATACCTCTGTAACTGACAGGGAGAGAAAGCAGGTGACCACAAACTGACACTCGAACAAAGGAAGAGACAAAAAAAATCATGGCAGCTGAAAGAAAAAGGGGAACATGTGGTCCCAGCTCGGCAGCAGAGAGATGTACTTCCTCCTCATACAATAAAGAGCGTTTACTATGAATTCAATGACCTAAATGCAATTTCAAGATTTTAAATAATACAAACACTTATCCTGCTGCCCCTATGTATTTATGTAGGATATGTGTATGACTTTTATGTTCGGCCACCATGGAGGTAATGTTTATCACCCCAGTCCGTTTGGTTGTTTGTGAGCAAGACTACAGAAAAACAACAGATTTCCATGGTACTCGGTGGAAGGATGGGACATGGAGCCAGGAAGAACCCATTAAATGTTGGTGCTAATCCAGGAATTTTTTTAATCACATGGATCTTGGTGAAAAATAGATGACAATAAAAATGTGGTGCAGCTTGAAGGACTGTTGTGCATTGGAGGAGGTACGTGTTCAACTGAAGCTTGGGTTCAGGTTGAAGAAATAAAAACCCAAATCAACGTGGAAGCAGAGTTGCACACAGCACATTTGCACTCCCCTCCCTCCCCTCAGCTGAAAAGAATCAGGGCAGAGGGACATAACACCAGTGCACAACACCCCTCACCCCACCACCTCGCCTGCACAGACACATACATTGCACACGCAAGCTGAAACCCTTCCTTCCACCGTTACCATCGCCGCCGCCTGCCCCACCTGCTCCCTCTCTTTCCCACTCTGCAGGCTGAAAATACAGTGCAGGGGCCGGCTGGGGCTGCGTCAATGGGAAACTCTGCTGCGAGGCCCCGGCCCTCCCATTAATCCCCTCTGACATGCCTCCCGAGGGCAGGGATTTGCTACAAGTCAATGCAGGAGACCTAGAGTATGCAAAACAAGCCTGTCTGACTCTCTCATGAGTTTTCAAAGCCACTGCACTGCACTGGCCATGAGACAGGAAGACAGATCACAGGGCGGGAGAGGGAGGAGGGGGGGGGGGGGGGGGCGAAATAACTGCACTCAGTCTGCTCGGTTAACCCCTTCCTAACCCTCCTGTTCCCTCTTCTCGTTCCACTCCTAACCCACATTGCAGAAGATAACGTTGATGACAGACGACAGGATGAGAACTAAAGCTGAGTGATGCTTCTTTTTTTTTTCCTCTCCCATGCATTCCGAGTGCTATTAACCTCTTTGCTCCCCAGACGGGCTCGTGACAGACCATAATATGGATAAAAAAAAATAAAAAAAAAACCCCAACGTAAACAGGAATTTGCGGGTCATGTGATGCACTCACTTCCCTGCAGGCGGGAGGAGTGGAGCTATTGAATTTCAGAACCTAATCACAGATCTAGCGATGAGGAGATAGGTGCAGGCTGGAGGCGCGCGAGGGGGGGCGGGGGGGGGGGGATTTGCGGGATGACATTAGAGAGAGAGAGGCCGTCAGGGTGGTTGGGTGCTCACACACACAAACAAACAAGCACACACTCACACACAGGGAATGTAAACAACTGGGCTGTGTATCCTAGCAACAGGCCGGGCGACACACGGCGGGGAGGGAGGAGGAGGAGGAGGAGGAGGAGGAGGAGGAGGAGGAAGGGCACAAGCACAAGTTCAATCACCGACGAGGAGAGCGGCGGGGAAAATGGAAAAACAGACGACAGCGAAGGAATTGCCCCGCAGAGGAGGAGAAATCCACCAGGATGTGTAGCCTGCTTTAGATTCACGGGATTGGCTCCCCTCCCGCCCCCCCCCCCCTTCTCCTCCTCCTCCTCTCTCTTTCCTTTTTTTTGTTCCATCCATCCGCAGACCCTTTGAGATGGAAAAATGGGTCATCTGTGTGGAAGTTAATACGCCGAGCACGTACAGTGCTGCTTTATTTTTAGGACGTGCCTCGGAAAAATTGTTCCTCTCTCTCTCTCCCCCCCCCCCCCCCCCCCCCCCCCCCCTCCTCTCCACCTCACTGGTGAATGACACGGAGAAGGCTGCCGGGTCATTAATATACACTGTGTTGCTGCTGTGCACACAAGTGGCAGTGCCGTCTTTATTAAAGCTGCTGGCACGGGCCTCTTCGGACGACGTGTCGTGTCTCTGGCCTCTCGGCGACAACACGCAGACAGCCCGATACCTGAGCATCCTCGTGAGGCTTTTATTTTTGTTGGGGGGGGGGGGGGGGCTGGCCGTCAAGGATCAGTGAAGACCCGGGGCGGCGCACGCCTCTGCGGGTTCCGCTGCTCCGCGGGAGCGCGCTGAGGATCTCGAGCTACGTGGAGCTGCCATGGCGACCGCATACAACCGGGTTATTCCTGGCCTCCTTTAAACTCCCAAACACAGCTGCTCATACATAACCAGACCTCTCCACCGCTCGCAAGTCCAATCTGTGCGTGCGTGTACGGTACACACACACACACACACACACATATTCGATGCCACTAAATGGAACAACACAGTACGGGTAACTGCTGCTGTGTTGTTTCCAGTAACGTGTCGTGAGGCTCCACTGGTGATCAGATTCCCAATCCGACCTTTCTACATTCAACCAGAATCCCACATGCAGCCAGGCGGCTCTGGTCCGAGCCGGTTGGAGCCGCTCTGCATTTCCACCCAGGGATTTGAATGCGAACAGGTCATTTCCTTCACCTGTAATGAACGAACAGGCTGCATCTGTCATCACGAGCACATTAGAACAAAAAAAAGAGATTACAAAGGGAAAATCACTCCTCCAGAGCACATGGTCTCTGTGCTGCAGGCTCAGCCATTGTTATTGCTGTCAACTGGAGCTGTTGTGCTCCCTGCTCTCTCCACGCACTTGTCCAAAGTCCGCCTGGAGCCACAGTGCCCCCTACTGCACGAGAGACGGGAGTCGCTTTGACCTCCCCTCTGCTTCCTCAGATATGAGGAGCTGACTCATAATCCATTCATACGGACTGAAATGGAGAAGGGTATCAATTACAAGAACGACGTTAAGTCAAAAGAAATAGAACAAATATAAAATCAACCACATCAATATTCCACTGAGGACGAGGACACAGAGAAGGCGTTGTCCCCGATACACACTACAAATTTGCTGTGTCATGCTGAAATCCAGCAGGTCAAGGCCCCGTGTCAAAGTCTGTTTCACTCGGTTTATTTTATGATGGCGTGCTTTCAGAGCAGGCGCAATGATCTGGTATCCTTCAGTGACCCCTCTCCTCGGTCTGCAGGGGACAACATGGCTGCACGGCCCGGCTGCACCGTGTTTATTTACAGGAGAAGCAGGCCGGCGGTTCACCCTGTGTGGGGGGGGGGGGGGGGGTCTGAACCTGTTCCTATCCCCCCCGTGCCAGCAGCAGACCACAGCCTGACCTCCAACACAGCCTGTTATGTTTCTCCTCTGCCTCCCCAGAAGGACAGATTTAACAATGAGCCACTTCTTCTGCATGCACACACACACACACACGAACACACACACACACACACGAACACACACACTCTGGGCCAGACCGACCTCTTGACAGCTTCTCCCTTTCCGCCGAATGGCAAAAAGAGCAGGAGTGCTGAAGCAAAGGCTGCAGAGCGAGTGCATGAGTTCATGGAAAATGGAACAGTGTCTACCATTTAGTCTCCACTCGACATTTCTGGGCCGCCGTTCAAATTTCATTTTTCATTCCTAATGTAGAAAAACTATTCCTGCCCCCCCCCTCTCGCTCTCTTTTCCTGGCAACCTCGAGGCCCGGGCTGCTCTGGCTAGAGCCCTTAGAAAAACAGCTGCAGACTTGGAATAAAAATAATCACGGCTCTATTTGTCTTCCAAGAGACACACTTTCGAGCAGACCTATTCCCTTCCCCTACGAGCTGCTCCACTTTCACTCTCCAGTAAACACAATAAAGCCATTCACAATAAAGACGTGTGTTTCTACAAGCTGGTTGGAAACAGCCACTCTCAGGATGGCGAGTCAGCTTTGTTCTGGCAGTGTCTGCATTTTATTAACCTGTGTCAAGGACTCATTAACATGCACTAGCACAGTTCTACTAAGTCTGAGACTTGCCTAAATTGCCTTCCTACATAGTGTTAAATATCTTTTTAATTGTGGTATCATCTTCAAAAAAGTCCTGAGCAATGTTTTTATCTTCGAATTAAACATTCCACACTTTCCATTCAGCAAAATGTCTATATCTGCCCACAGTCCATATTTCCAAACTGTTAAGGCTCCCCTTTTTCCTGTGCATTGCTACTGCCATCTGCTGGCCACAACACAAACTCAGAGACGCAGAGTGTTTTCGTGTTTTATTGTCGGGTTTTAAACACAAAGATATGTCCAGATATGAAAGACTATAAATATTTTGCACATATTATTCCTTTCTCTAATCCTTAAGATGTTTTCCAAGCACACCAGCAAAAATAAAGGAGATATCATACTCTGAGGACACATTAAACAGACTTTAGGGTTCTATGCATCGAAAAAATAAAAAGTCTATCTGTATTTGTTTATCTCGGACACTTGTATTAGGCTATTAAAAAAAGCCTAAATCGCTTTGCTTTATGCGGGACAAGCTCAACATTAGCTACTTCTTAGCATTATGAAGAAATGACAGGATGAATAAGAAAAATTACATTATTCAACAAAATGCAAATAATTAATATTGGCTAATGAAAGGCATTGTTTAATTAAGAACCCCAGCTTAAATAAAGTAAATTCAAAAAAATCTATTAAAATGCATCAACAATAACAGAATATTCATACATTTTTGGGTCACACAGGGAACAAAGTCCTTGCAGGTGAGAGACCATCGTCGCTCAGCACATTGTCTTCATGTTTCACGAGATGGCTGCAGACCATTGGACAGACACTTCTCGGATCATTTGCTAGTTAGTTTCAACAGACAGGACAGACTGTTTATCATTAACTCCTGTCTGGCAACTATAGATCATGTAACACCTCCTTAGTTTCTCATTAATACTTGTTTAGCCAAAGCATGATGTCCCATATTATTAATCAGGTTTGATAAAGTGCGAAAACTTAAGTGTTCATTTTCAATAAAATATTGCTTTAAAATATCACAAACATAATTTGATAGCAATTAGGAACCTTGTCTTATTTGTGACAGATTCATATCCTTTGCCATGCGCTTCTGATGGACATTTATCCTCAGTCCCTTTCTGTAACATCATCCCCAGAAGTCATGTGATGTCATTCATATGATGTCCGTGCAAACTTACAGACTGGACTTTGTTGGAACAGGAAATAAACAGACTGAAGCGGAGGCGTCACAGATTACAATAATCACCCTATAAATCAACTGCACAGCAATCATTTATTTTCTTACTATGTACACAACATATCAGCAGCCACCCCTTCAAAAAACAAGTTTTAGGAAAATAAATAGAATCAAGGGGAGGTTATAAAACATGAGACATGGGGGTAACAAGTTCAGAAAGATGGAATGTGATTAACATTTCCAGGAAACACAACCTTGACATAGTTCTCTAACCTTGCAGTGCTATGACAGAGGAGCTTTATCGTCATCTGAGGTCCAAAGATCAAACTGGGTCATTATAATGCTTTCACACATACCAAACAGTCAATGAATAACGGTGTCTGAAATCCCTTTACAACACAATAGTATTTTTATACATTCACTCCACATCGTCTTCTGTTAAGGGCTGGGAGCTGATGATTCGCTGAAAGACAAGAAAAGTTCCCATTTAGACAAAATTACGGGTGACATTAACAGAAAAGATAAACATGAATATGAGGCAGTCTCAGACATTACCCCTGAGGATTTTTCTACATTTTGACAGGATATTCCATACATTTCCTCCTGAATTCTCACATGTTCCATACAATTCCCTTAGGGGCCTGTTCAGTTCAGATCAAATCTAAAAGCAGCTCTTATGACATATGTAATGTTGTTAAACTCAAATATCGGATATAAAAACCAGATGTGATTGGTAATGTTATTATTTCTGTCTTAGAGGTGAAATAGCCAAGAGCTACTGACAGGGCTCTTAGCTTTGGATAGTTCTAAGATTGATCTTGCATCCTATCTTGTCCCAGGAACCACAATATGACAACTGGGGGGTTTATTAAGGATGCTTGGCTACTAAGGTCCATTTTTAAAAGTAGGATATATCCTCACCTGGCTGATGCTGGGCAGTTTGGTGAGCAGCATTTGGAAGACCGGAGGAGGCAGCGTCTGCTGAAGAACCTGGAGCAGCTGCTGAGGCTGACCACACACTGCAATCGCATTGGTCAGGTGGTCCACACCGTTCTCAAACTCACCTGTGTTGGAAATAGGTTTGAAAAACAATCTTTCAAAACAAACACGGGGGCTGGAGATGATGAGAAGAGCTGCAGGTTAGTTCCATGTTCCGACACCAACTTCAGATAAGCCAGGAGAGGGGACTGTGAGCAGACTACTAAATTAACCAATCTGATGCCACGCCATTAAAAAAAATATTTGTTTCACCCAAATAAAACTGCAATTTACTTTCCCCAGAAGTCACCTATTTGCAGCTCCAAAAAAAGCAGTAGCGTTGTACTGCCACTAGCGAGTATTTTCATACTGTGGCAAAGAAGTCTTTTCTGATAGCGTAGCATTAGCCAGAGCTAGCTAAAATGTTAGCAATTTGAACATTTCAGGCTAAAAATCCCCGAAAGTAAAACTGCAAGGTGTAATGGTTAGGGACATAGGCCAGGGGTATTAAAACTGGGGTCAGGGGACCCCCGATGATACTTGAGGGGTATTTGTCAAAAAGGCCTAATTTATTTCCAAAATATATTAAGTCATAAGTAACACAAAGACCTATGGTTTGACTGATGCACACACATTTCCTGTAAATCTAGTCAAACGGGGGTCTGTGTCAGTTAAGTTGGAATCCCAGTGCAATAGGCCGCAGAAGCCATTACTACTATACGGGGCTCGTAATAGAACTGTTGAAACATAATCCGCTGCTACACAGGAGCAAAGTATCGTGATCAGTATGAATGAGGCCAAGAGGAAAATGTCTAGGTTCACGTATGTTACCTTGTGACAGAAGCTCCTCTCCGAGCTGGATCTCCTCCAGGAAGAACTTCTGAACAGCCTCTGCGTCCTTCAGGTCCGGAAGCTTCAAAGTCAACACGCACGAGGTTAGACATGTTAGGTAAGGAAACAATTAGAAACTCCACCTGACTTCTAATGAACAGTGTGAGGTGTTTTACCTTCGAAAGTCCTGCGTTTGCTCCAGTAACGTTATTCTTCCGTCTCCCTGTGTGGAAAAAAAAGAGGTTTTACACGGTTTCCTGCAGAACTCCACGACACGCATGGTTCAAAGCTAAGCTAATGGCTAACACATGTTACAGCCTCAGTTATGTCACGGGAGAAGGTTAGTGTTCAAGTTAATAATCTCCAAGCTTCGACCAATTAAAATAAAAATGTATAAAGCATCGTATTTCAATAAAAAGTCCACTTGTGGCGTGTTTGTCACATGGAGCAGGAAGCTAACATGCTAATCCGGTACTAGACTTAGCTAACACAGCTCCCCCCGCCACCTCGGACACTTACGTTCCCGCAGCTTCTGCTTGAAGAGCGGGTCGCTCCGCCGCTTTCTGTCGAAATAAACACAGTATGCGACGAACAGGGCTCCGCACATCCCCGCGACGATCGTGCTCGTCTGGCCGCTCATCGTGTCTGAGGACCGCTGCACACGGACTCGGTCTGCAGCAGTGGAGCAACGCAGGCTAGCTAGCAGACTGCACACTGCGGAGGAAGTACGTCAGCAGTGACGTAAGACGTAACGTCGACGTTAAAAGGCCACATGTTTGGATACTGAGTGAATCTACGTTTATTTCTAAATGGAGGATCGAGGCGGTCAGAACTAAATTAAAGAAAAAAATATTGGGTCAATAATATCTATATTAATAAACAAATGCACCAATATATAAATTGTTTGGTTAAACTATTTTTGTATTTCTACATTTATATTTATTTTAACAGTTTCTGTAGGAAACGGGTCACTGAATGTGTTTTATAGAATAAACAATCTAAGCAGTTGGAGATATTCAGACGGATGGGGCCTCACCACCAGGAGAATGGAGGTGCAGAGGCTGTTTTGTCAGGCCCCTAAAGCCCCACATCAACCATGTGGTGACTGGATCAGGACACTGCTGATCATGTGGTCCTCTCTTGAAGATATGTGAATCAGAATTCAGCTTTGAACACCATGGGTTATTAAGCTAATATTGTTTCTACACTGCACATATTCCAAAAGGAGTTTGTTTATGTGACCAAATTACCCAAGAGGGCGAGGGGACCTACAGAGCCCCTGTAGTGCAGTCTTGCTGAAGGCCATACTTTGAGGAAAATGAAAATGTTTTAAGTTTAAAATGCTCCATTGTGAGACTGCATTTCCCTAATGGATATCTGATATCCTCCTCTGCAGCCATGTGAGTCACAGCATTTAGGCTAGAAACATGGTGTAAATAACACCTTGTATCTTGTCTCTGTTTCTTGTTTTTATTTGTAATGTTTGCAGACGTGGCCCCAATTCACTTTAACTGTATCGAATTGGCTGAAACTCTTAAAGTGCACCCACCCCCCCATCTGCCTAGTGGTGAGTTGATTATGAGTTCATTAAAATGTTTGGTTGAACAGGCCCTTTAATGTCATGTTTAATCCAGTTGGAGTCAACAGAAGTTTACTGGGCGTTCATATTTATAAAATGCATCATACCCTGAGCTTCTCAGATGTTTTGTATGTCAAAAATAACTACTTCCTATCACTTTACTGAAAATACATTTGCCAAATAAACGTAGTGGAAACAATATTTTCCTGATGTAAAAAGGGAGTAAAAAGTATCAATTTCACAAATCACCATGATCAAACATTAAAATAGAACTACCTCAAAAATAACCTTAAGGTCTGAACTTGGAAGAGAAAAGTTAAGTAAAAGCAAACGTTAACTTACTCCATTGACGGCACAGACACAGAGTACTTCACAAACTATGGCATTTATTTCAAACAGAGGCGTCTGCTTTGCTTACATTTTTACAATAAATTACACAATGACCATCATCAGATGAGCCTAATAAATACTATTGAGCATTTTTCAATAAGCTCCATTACTTTCTCTTTATCTATGATCCTGACCTCTTTTTTTCTCCATATACAGCTTCATACAGCTTTAGCTTCAGGCCATGTACAGGTTGGAAAATAGTTCTGCCGCATTTGAAAACCACCATTCTCCTCTTACAAGCAACAAGCTCTTGGAAAACAAAAACAGGAATATGAACTGAAGCAGAAACATGAAATAAAAAAGAAATAAGGAAAAACTAAGACAACTCAAGATAAGAGGCAGAACAGAAAATAAACTCAAATAAATTGGTTCCTAGAGAAACAGAGGACAAAGGAGGAGAAAAAACATGCTGTAACCCTCAGTATTTACACTCAAACTACAGTTAAAACCGTAAAACTGTCTGTACAGAAAAGTACATGTTATTAACAGTGCAAGATATTAAATAGCTTGACTCAAAACACTTCTCAATATACAAATGTATAACAAAAGCATACAATTACATACAAGTGCCAAACAAAACGCAACTTCAGTTTATCGTACAATGGGGAGTCTATACAAAGGAAACACTGGAGATCTTCCGAAATGTACACACACGTCACTTTATGATATAAATGCACATTTCATTTACAATATTGATCTGGTTTTAGCACAAGAAACAGAGACAAACTTTTTTGGTAGGGATGAGTATGAGAGGAAGCTGGCGTGTCCTTACTGATTATGAGTAAATGAGAATGAGATGCTGTTGCTTTATTTTATGAAGCAAAATGAGACTTGATTAAATAACGTCATGAAAACACTGGTTATGTGGAACTCCGCCTCATTCATGTGTCAGAGCTGAGTTCATGCTGTAAATAACTTCTCCTGCTGTGGCGGCTGCCTTCCACTGATGTGCACCATCACATTCAGTGAAGACGATGGGATCGGGGTGATGAAAACCAAATAAAAATAAAGCAGATGAGCTTTTAAAAGGCAAATTAACTCAAGTAATGTGACCACTGCATTCGCCGACTCCATCATTGCACATTTTCACTTGTTGCACCCGAGCTGAATGATTCGATTTCAGGAGATCCATAGCAGGAGCTCTGCTTTTACAATTCTTCAAAATGACCATCACTGATCAAAAACATTGTTATCAGTCTCAGCCCTTCACTGCCGGCTCACTAATGCAGAAATCTTCAGTCTTTCATAAGGGACACATTATTCCAGTTTGACCCTCTGATTTGAGAATCGGGGGGGGGAGTGACGTCCTTTCTCAAAGTGCCCAGCAGAAAATAACAAAAAGGCACTACAGTATCATTCCTTATTCATCATATTCATCCACTGAGGCTGTCAGTGGACCTGTGATGGTTGGAAACCCTCTCTATCACCACCTGGTGTGACTCAGTGGGAACACTTTCGGGACCACACCCCTTGACATGAGAAGACCATCGTCAACCGCTCGAGGTTTAAAGGCCTTGTAATGCGAGTGGACAGAGAAACTGGCAAAGTTTAATTTCAAAATGCCCATAATGCCAATGTGGCAGTGTTCCTCGGAATTCCCCAGGATAATAAAAACACGGCAAACGCAGGCAGTGCCATGCTGAGCCATGAGGACAGAGCACAAGGGGTCACTGCTGGAAATCGTCCGTTACCAATACAACTTTTTCAAATGGAAAAAAAATTATTGCTTGCAAAAACAATTCTTAGAAATGTTCAATTAAAGAGAGCGCTAAAGACAATATTTTTGATGTTGTTGACAAATTTCATCCCCCCTACACAATCTTCATAAAAGTGCACTTAAGTGCCATTAGCTTGCCAAGGAAACAGTTGTCAATAGAAAATAGTGCTTGTTTCTTGTTTTTTTTTTTGTCTCTGGTCTGGATTTTGTGCCCCAGTAGTTACAGTATGTAGGTTTAGTTGTCCGTCCTGTTTGAAGGGAATGGGGGCGGTGACCCCAGGGTGCTGGTTAAGTGCTTGGTGCGGTGGCTTGTTACTGGTTCGTCCTGTCACCTGCACTCCACTGATACCCCAGAGTTCTGAGAGGAGGAGGATGACACCGGAGGGTCAGCCAGCGTCAGCATGACCGCTGCAGTCAGAGAGCTGGAGGACGGGGAGGAGGAGGAGGAGGATGAAGAGGAAGCAGCCACTGTACCTGAAACAGAAACAGGAACAAATTTGATGGTCCGCAGGTCTTCTTAAGTAGATATTTATGGATCACTTAATTAAAATAGGTTGTATCATCTTAAAGAAGTTCTTAAAAACAGATAAGTTGTTACTTAATATTTGCACTGGGTAACTTTTAGCTTTGACTGTTCAATAGATCAGAGTCCCTGAGAGAATGAACATAGACTCAGTCTTTGCCATAATTCAGTCAAAACTAAGCAAACAGACTCAACGCTAAACGCTACAGAAATAGTTTTGTTCCATATGAAATTGATTACTTGAATGGGTTATAGACAAATTTGCACTTTTGTCCCTATCCAGTTTTCTGTTGATAGCAATGCATTTGAGCACTTTTTGTCATGGTTTGGTGGTTCTGTGCGTTTATAATTTTGTTCTCTTTTGGCTGGATGCCTTTTCTTTTTATTGCTGCAAAACAAATCTACGGTTATAACTAAAGTAACTTTAACACATGAATTCAGGGGGATATCACCTTATCTATTGTTTACTTAATGTTAAAACTTTAAAAAAATATATTTTCTTCAGTATCAGTTTAATCCAGTAAACAAGGCAGCCAATTGCAAGCAGTAAGAGTTTGAGGCTTAAATATAGAAGCTAAAATACCTTCAATAGTTTAAGATTGAAGTAACAAATTCAGGCAAAACTGGTCCTCAATTGAATCCACCAACTGACTTTAGGGGAACTTGAGTCAGTTTGTTGTGGTTTCAGTTAGTTGAGGGATATAAATGTTCTGTTAAAGCATTAAGGCAACAATGTTTTAAAATACTACAGCGTGATTATCGTGCAAATAGAAGCAAGATAAAATAACATAATATCAAACATGTTGGATGATACAACTAAATAGCCTCAGCTAAATCAGCATAATCATATTTGTGCCACTAGTCCTAAAATGAGTTATTAGAATCCCTGAAAACACTTTTAACAAAATATTACACAATAGTATAAAGTACATGTATTTAATAGTTCAGGGGAAAACAAAGTGTGCACTCACTTTCCCGTTCCTTCTTCTTCATGCGTTTTCGTCGTCGGTCTATGGTTGCCACCTCAGACTTGAGGGAGAGGTAGTGGTTTCTGATGTCCTGCAGTTTCTCTTGAAGAAATGAAATCCTCTCCAGACTGCTCATCTTCTCCATGTCAGCTGAGCAGAACCAGAATGTTTTTTTCAAAGGATTTTACAGGACATAGACACATTGTTAAGATAACCATGCATAAAGCTCAACTTTAAAAAATAGTTGCTACTTTATTAAACTGAAAAAAAATATCTAGATTTTGACTATTTAAATGTGGCCTGATGGAAATATTCTTATTTCTGGTATTTTGTGACACTTACACATCTGGAAGCTCCACTTGTAGACACGCTGCGATCTCCCATGGTGGTCTCGGTGATGGCTGTGGTCGGCTTCACTCTGCTTGTGGTACTTATGGCTCGAGGGCGGAGATCGTCCGTGACACTTGGGTGAAGCGGCAGCCTTCGTGTCTGATGTGTTGATCTTAGAGGGAGTTGATTTGGCACTGCCCTCAACCACAGACTGGTCCTCACTATCACTGCTGTGGGCTGGAGGAGCGAAGACAGAGATGTGAGGACAACAGAAAATGGACAATGATCCGACAATCTCATTTCCTTTCCTGCCTGAATTCGGTAAAACGCTGTCAGTAAACAAGATAATCTGAGACAAAAATTCAACAGCTGATAAAAGAATTGGCAGAATTGGAAATAAGAAGGGTAGCCAGGTGCAGATCTCCTTACCTGTTTTCCTATTCTTTTTTGGAGGCACACCTAAGCTCTTGCGGTTTGGCTTTTGTTTCTTTGAGGCTCCGCCTGTCTGTGATTCTTTCTGCCGCTTCTGACTCGCAGACGCTGCAAAGAAAAACAGAAAAAAAGGTTGAGTGAACAGCCAGACTGTGAAATGAGCTGTCAGCATGTATTTCTTTACCCTTCAATCCTGGAGAAAAATAATTGAAAAATACACGAAATATCACATTTACCGTTATTTGTACCTTTGGACTTCTGCTCGCTCTCCTGTTGGCTGCTGCTGCTCAGCTCGAGGCTGCAGTTGCTGCTGCTGTTGTTGTAGGAGAGGCTGACGTCGAAAACCTTCGTGGGTGAACTCGTCCCTTCGTCCTGAGGGAGGTCTTGCAGCTCCCCGCCCAGACTCTCCACCTCCACCGTGCTGCTGTCCGTCTCACTGCGCCCGCCTGCCACCTCCTCCTGTATGGGTCCTGGGGGAAGAGCGTCAGCAACTGTCTCTGAAGGCAAGGCAGGGGGTATGGACGGCGGTGGGGAGGAAGGCTGCACTTGAACAGAGTCTTCCACGGTGCTGCCTCCTCCCGAGGGGGACTCAGGCGTTGTTGGCGGTGTGTTGAGTACAGAGTTACTGCCGCTGCTCGGAAACTCCTGGAGTTTGTCGTTCTCCATCTGCTCCTCTGAGGCGTCTTCCTCGGGCCCAGCATCCTGGTCCAGACCCGGGTCCTCCAGGCACGAGGGTACAGGCGGGGGAGGAGAGTTTGCAGCCTCTGTGTCCGAGTCAGAGAACAACTCTTTGAGAGTTTTCTTCGGCCACTGCGCCTGGATGCTTGACCACACATCCTTTTGTCCTTTAGCACGGACAGCGGGCCTTTCCTCAGCATTCCCAGATGCCTTTGCTCTCTTTTCAGGAATCTCCCAGAACCCTGCTTGTCTGCTTGATTTGGACTTCTCCTTCATCCCGTTGTATTTCTTAGAAGGGGAACCTTTGGTCTTTGGGCGGCCTCGTTGAGGTCCCTCAGCCGGAGCCTCGGCCAGCGCTGCACCCTCAGAATCGGAGCTGCTGTTAGATGAGGGGCCCCTCTCCTCCCCGGGACCGGCCACTCTCTCATCCATTTTCCTGGGAGAGCCTCCAGGTAACCAGTCGGCACTTCTGGTGTTCCTCGTCTTAGCTTTGGATTGGCCTTTCAGGGTCCTCTCAGCTGCACTGTCAGATTTCCTCTTCCTGGTGCTTGCCTCTCCCTCTGACTCAGGATGACTTCTGCGCTTCCCAGAGTCTGTGCTCTCTGCATTGACTACATCCTGGCTCTTTCCTGAGACTGGTGCAGGTCTGGATCCTTCAGGAGGAGTCCCGCCCTCCCAACGCTCTGATGTTTGCGGCGACTCTAGTGGGGCCTTTTTGAGGCTGCCTCTGCAACCTGGGTGATCCTCTTCAAGATGCTCCGCCTCGTCATCCTCGTGCTCACTCTCGTCAGAGGACATCTCCGAGGCTAAGGCAAACAAAACAGAGCACCACTTAGTTTTCAGTAGTATATCAACAAGCATAAGTAAACCTATTCAGAGTCAAACAGTCCTAATCTGCAGGCTATTGAGTGTTGCTACCTTGCAAGCCATTGAGGATAGAGGTAATTTCTATAGACTTGACTGCAGTCCCTTTGTCCTCACCCTCGTCCATCTTGGAAAAGACATCCTGACTCAGGCCACATTTGGAGCGCGGGACGCGGTTACCGTTCGGCGACGGGCCAAGGACTTCTCTGTCATTGATCCTCTCCAGCCTGTCTCGCTCCCTCTCATTTTTGTTCTGTCAGAATTGAAGACAGTCAGTGAGTCACGTCATAGCATCAAGTTGAAGGTGAAACGTAGCAACTCTCCAAACTCGTACCTTTATTTTTTTGCGGTGCTTTATTTTTGAAACATTCTTATTGGCGGGGCGCACAATCTTGTCAGCTTTGATCCATTCATCATATCTAAAAAAAAAGTACAAAAGGAAAAGGAACAGATTCATAATTCTGATCTTTGAAAGGAGCGTGAAGTCTCTCACACCACCCACCACACAAACACCTCTACTGTCTGACCCCAACATGTTGCTGTGACAAACTAAGCCTGAACAGCACAGGGAGAAATCCCATGGTGTTAATGTGGGAAGAGGACAAACCTTTTCACGATGGAGAAAGAAACAATATTAACACCGACCACCACACAAATCATGTTCCACAAAGTTCCGACAGTACCAGGGGTGCTACTTGTGTCGTATGAGGGAGATGAACAGTTTCACAACATCACACACACACGACAGACACAATGCAGAGAAACATCCCACTGTTTCATAGAGTGCTAGAGGACCACACAACGACATTGAGACAATGGAATGCTGATTGCACTAGTTAACCTCTGTGTCATGGTACCCTAACACTCTACTTAACACTGCATTAACCCTGACCCGCTGGGGAGGGGGGAGAGGGTTGAGAGGTAGAGGTGAGTGTAGCAGCACTTTGGTTGGCCTTTCAGAGGATTCAGAGAAGGGTAGCTCACATTGAAATACCAATTCGTAAATTTAGTTGAATCAGAACCACTGGTTAAACTGGTGGAAGTTCAGTCTGTCTGTGGATTTAGTTACGAGACAGACAGCTGGGGGACAGACAGACAGGGGATTCAGTCAAAACTGAGTGAGGGAAGCTGAGGAGTGATCCACATCGACCCAAAACTCAATTCTGTTTCTGCCACTAGAGGGCCCAGTGTGCTCCATAATCAGAGTACTGACCATGGGACTGGATTGGATGAAGCAGAATTGTGAGGAAGGGATGCTTTACTACTGAAGGGATACCCAGTGTAGCTGTGATCCCAAAGGTTAAGAGGTGTCTTTCTTTTGATCTTTCTTTCTTTAGGGTGAATATAGACGTTAGGTGATTTTTCCCCAGGTCCTGTCTTACCTGACGTTCCAGCCACAGTAGTGCACCAGGTAGAGCACCTCTCCCCCCTCCACGTCTGCCTCTTTCACAGTGGCCGCGTACGTCTTCAGATTGCGGGCTCGCCCATACCTCACCTGCACCTTCATCCCCGGGGGGTAACACTCAAACTCCTCCCCCTCCTCCCCCTCCTGACTGCTGTCATCCCTGCAAGAAAAACAGTTCAGCACTTCCTGGCCCTAGGCTTCCCCAGTGAACACCACAGAGCCCCTCCCGCAGCCGCCCACCCGACTCACTGCCTGCTGATGCTGCTGCTCCTGCTGCTTCTTCAAAGGCCTGTTCTCTATCATATTTGCTCCACCCTCGCCTGCCATGTCCCATTACAACACTAGGCCCTTATCTATAAACAAACATTAACTTTCCATTTTCTGTCCTGGTCCAGTCTAACCTATAGCAAACTGCAGCATAAACAACTGAATCATTTACAGCAAGCCAGTCAAAGAACAGTACATGGAGAGTTTCAGCAAATAAAACATCATCTTTTCATGGCAAATATAAATCATCTTGTATGGGAAATTACTCTACTGTTAGACTATCTAACCCTACATCCACACAGCAGCTACTTGGAATTCTCATTTACACAAACACACATTCTCACGTACGTACATACACGCTCACACATACTCGCACACACTCACTGTAAGAAACAAAGCAGCCACAAGGAGGAGCTAGTGGGGAACAGTAAGGACTTGTCGAAGCTGGAGGGTGTATGGGCGGTGCAGGAGTGCCGGTAAGTAGTTTAGGCGCAAGGGCCACTGGGCCAGGTTAGCACGGCAAAGCACAACTTGGCAGGCAGCGACTGAAAGCCAGACTAATGACACTGGGAGGAGGCACCGCTGCGAGGTCCAATGAACATCAGTGCTCCGCGCAATTCATCTCACAACTTACTGCACAGGGCATGAACTTCATGCTGAAGAGGAAGCCACTATCAAATTGTGACAACTGAGGAAACTGACCACCCTCAACTGGGGACACCCTTAACTTGAAATTACAAATGATGTTGAAAACCCACCGCATGTATCAGATTTATAGAATAAAAGAATAAGCGCCAATAGGTTATAACACATACCCACACACAAACACACAGAGCTGCATTAATACGTCATTTTCATCCAATTTCTTGTTGGTTCTCAAATGTGCGAATATGCGTTTTTTCTAGGTCTTATATTTGTAATTTTGGTCAGACACAGACATAATACATCTGATCAAGTCACCATGCTAAACCAAGCGATTAATCAAAAACTAACCTGCATATTAACTCCTCACAACAGCGATTAAAATGGATCCATGAAAATGGCTAAAGAAACTCTTTTCATGAGAGATTTGTCATCAATAAAAAGGTAAAAGGTAATCAGCACTCAGGCACTAACTTTACAAATACTGAAAATCAAGAGTTTCCCTCTACCATCATTTATGTGAATTAAAATTGTTCTCATTTAAAGTTCCCTTTAATCTAGCTTTAACACAGTGTGATCCAGATTACAGACAGTGATGATCAAACAGGTTTGACGAAATCAGGATTCAGATTACATCAGCCAGCGGGTTGTCCGCTGTGTGAATCTGTGAGCCGTCACACTGACACATCTGAGGAACTGTGACCCTGACAACGTCAGAAGATCAGGGAGCCTCCAGCCTGTCCACATATGATAGTGATCATATGGCAGTGTGCCCACAGCCATGGCTGGTGAAGGCTTCACAGAGAGATGAACTAATGTTTCATCCATACTACTACATTTTAATTTAAAACTCAACTAAACAAACACTATCCATTGCCCACATGAGCATTTTGTATCAGTTGGACTAATGCACCTGAAAATGCTTATCATGTGACCACTCACATACACAATGCACGTGTCAGCGTAAACAGGAAGAATTTTGTTGTTAGTTGCAGATTGCTCGAATAACAGCTCGTCTCCAATGCATGTAAACATTTTAAAATGCTGAAATGATGAATAGGCGAAGTCCATGAACAACGAGACGGTTAGTTTCGGAAAATCCCTGTTTCTCCTAGTCCAGAATACCATGTTACCATGAATACCAACTTTTTAAAATAAATAGGGGCCAGCAGCCTTTTCAAACGGCTCTAAAACTCTGGAGTAGTGTGAACTACAGCCGTATCGGTGTCAGAGTTGATTCGTTTTCAAACAAAAACATAGCAGTATGGATGTAGCCGATGAGCAGCAGCGTGTGATCACGACATCCTGAAGTTCAGTTGGACATAAAAAGCTGCAATAAAACAAGCAGCTGGACTGTTTATATTTCCCTTTTTTACCATCTAAAAGTTTCTGCCTCTGAAGCTCTATCTGGCGACTAGTGTGCTAGTGCATCAGTGACAACACTCACACACATGGAACATTTACTAAAGCTGAACATCAAAAAAGCCAAAAAAATGAGAGAAGACAGAAAGAGAGGGGGCCAGAGAGACAGAGATAAGAGTTGAGGAGAGGGAGAGAAACCAGGAAGAGCACAGCCATGTCGTGTGCGAGGGGGCTGGACGCAGTCAAACAAACCCAGCCACCGAGAGAGGGAGGGAGGAGGAGAGAGAGAGAGAGACGGAGAGCGAGACCAGCATGACATGCCAGGTGGAAAGTAGCAGTCAGGCTTTGGTGCCCTAAGATTTCTCTGCCAGCTGATGCCAACTCAGCCACAAAAAATAATAATGGCAAAAAGGGCAGAGGGTAAAAGCTTGGTTAGATGAGAGAGAGAGAGGAAGATGGGGGAGAGCTTTCCTCTCTGGTTAGCAGGTAGAGGTGATTGTGGGTAAACGGCATATTAGTATCATTAAGGTCAGAGGGTCACTTCTTCTCATCTGCTAACAGTCTTTTAGGCCTTGCCTCTGAGTGGATGCCTCAGGTCTTTTTATCTGGAGTAACTTTTACAATTTTTCAAAACAGAAGGCCAGACTGAATCTCAACACAGTTTCACCCTGCAGGGGCCCAGCATGGGGCCCCCGCATGGAGCTTGTGTTTGTGCCATGAGGATGTTTTCTTTTTTACCACCCTGATGGAGGGACCGTCCTTTCAGACCACCTACCCAGAGTTGTCCTTGCTCTCCTGCTCCTCGTCGAGCTCCTGTTTCACATGCTCGGCTGCAAGGTGAGCAGTCGACGAGCCCTCCTCTGCGTCGCCGTTGTGGGGGGCGTCTTCTTCCCCATCTTCATCATCCGTACTCTCCTTTTCCACAGACTTGGGAGGTTCAGACTCTGTTGTATCAGGTTTCTCCTCCTAAGGGAGAGGGATGATTTTAATATAAACACATACAGGAGTGGTCTGCAAAAATAGTAGGAAAGTAAAGGTTTGGTTAAATATTATATATATATACATATTTTTTTTAAATCAATGAGTATTAAGGAGAATGCACCTTGCAGACTACAGACTGTGCACTGCAAGGTTCCTCATCCTCCTGGGCTTTCTGCTCCTCTGACCCAGAGGATGTGGGAGCTGCTCCTCCTGCCTCCCCCTCAGACTTCACCTCCCCCTTAGGACCCTGCTTCAAGGGGAGGTCCATCCTGAAGGTTATGGCCGTGGAAGTGCAGTATTCTTCAAATCCATTCAAGTACCTGCATGATAACACATTCCTTGTCAACACAGCAAGAAGACCCTCATGTGTAATTTGTAAAATGTTCTTCTTAAACATTAAATGTTCCAACACCTTTACAGCAAAAAGCTAGATATTACAACGATCCATTTAGTCTTGGGGAGTTTGCTAAAATAAGTAAGCAGCGTTAATAATTGGACATAAAGTAAAACAGAGTAAAAACTATGTGTCAGTCTGGGTGACAAATGACACAAACAAAAGCTGCTTCTCCAGTCGAGTTAAAAGCTCTGAGATGCTGCAGAGGCAGCTCCTGTACTTACTTGCGGTAAGCACATTTGACATTGTAGCCAGCGGCAGAGTTAAGGACAGGGATTCCCAGATCCTGATAGACTTGTTTCCAAACAGCACCACTTTCAATCTGCTCAAAAAATGGACACAGAAAAGTTGCAGAGTCAGTCAACATCAACAACAACACAAGTAAGACCAGAATCAAATGGCAGCAGGAGTTATCGTCAGAGCAGCACTCACCTTCTCAAAGCCTCCCAGTTTGTGCACCAGCCTGTAGAGCTTGAACAGGTTCAGGTTCTTGTAGCCCAGAACGGGTCGCTTGTTGATGGGAGTTCCTGAGGAGGTGGAACATAGAACAGGTTTATTTCAACAGAGACGTTAAAGGCTGTGGAGCACAATGAGGCATGGAAAAAAACTTTTGACTGAAAAGGTGAAAAATATAAAAACTTGTGTTTCCATTAACCCTCATGGACCTAGTCTTAGTGTGAAGAATTTGTCGTAACATTTTTTTATTTCTACGGCTGCAACTAAAACAAAACATGAAAGACACGTTTAAGAGAAATGTAGACTTTACCTCGATCCTCCATGAACTTGTAAAGCTGTTGCAGGAAGTTCTCCCTCTCCTCTGGAAACGGCTCCACTTCCTCCTGCCGACAGGAAAAGAGACACTTTGAAAATCGTTTTCAACTCTGATGTAGCAGGGATAAGATCATGTGCACCCCCATTACCTCTTCTTCTTCACCACTGGCATCTGCCTGCTGCTCTTCCTCTTCATCATCATCCTCCTCCTCACTGCTGGAGCTTTCTTCTTTCACTTCTGTCTTCCAGGTGCTGGGCACGAGCAACTGATGCTGGAACTCGAAGGCTGCGTCCAGCGCTGTCAAACGCACACGGAAAATGCATTATGGCATTTCAACTTAGCTCAGTGTTTGCTGCTCGTCATTCCCTGCTGCTAGTTGTCTCACAAACTGAGCATGTAAAACTTGACTTTAATAGATAGAACAATTACCAGGCTAAATAAAAAGATGAGTAATAAATCAACAGAGCACAGGTTCAATACTACTAATTCTAAAAATCGCTGTAAGTGGAGCACATATCTCAAGTTTATCTAATCGGCTATACACTTAGCATGTGTATTGTTGAGGGTCCTAGCAAAAGCAAAGTCTGATTTTTTGCGATTTGGACACGTTCATCATTAATACAATTTGAATAGATAGGCGTCCAGCTGTAAAAAAGTGTACTGAGTCAAACTTCTCTGAGCTTTGAATAAACAGGTGAACAGCTCAGCTCCAGGGCTCTGTGGACTGAGTCAAGCAGCTGATCTTTACTTACTGCTGCTTAATAACCAAATATTTTATATTTTAAAGAATGGATCAGGTATTTCCACAGGCAAGGTGAAAAGTAAATATTATAAATCAATAGAAAACAAGGACAAATATATTTCAAATGTAATACCTTCATTTATTAGATTTGAACCCCATGACATCTGCCCCTAGGTTTGTGTGTTTGTGTGTGTGTGTGTGTGTATGGTGTGTGGGTATTTGGAGTCCTACGTGTACATTTGCTTGTAGTGAACTAATCAAACAGTGAATTCAATTGAAGGAAACCAGATAATTCACATTAAACTGAGAATCAGTAGTGATTAACTACATTTATAACTACAATCTTGGTTCTGAATATAATATACAAAAGTGTGACAGTAGAAAAGACACTGACATAAACATGAGTAGAATTCAGCCATGGAACTCAGCAACATGAAAAGCTGTCCTGAGTATTTGCTGTGACGCGGAGCAGCAGAAGCACTCAGCCACAATGTCACAGGTGGTACTTAAGCAGCATCTAACCACCTTTGCAGATGCTGGTTTCGTGGTTTTGCAACGCAGGAAATATCACAGTTGTGAGTCAACCACCTGTGAAGACTAGGATAATACAGAGCTGCTTCCTTACAGTAATTATGAGAATGTCAGAGCTCTGCAGCAGAAAAGAAACAGGGGCACTATATAAAAATCCTGGTGATGACTTCAAATAAAAATAAACTCAGCTGTGACAGGCGCTCTTCACTGCTGCATTCCCCGGAACAAAAACAGAACTTCTCTTTCTTCAGTCTGCCTCGCTGCAACCTACTCAGAGTATTTTTTGCCAAGTGTGTCAACACACAGACCAGCTCACAGATGTCTGGGACTCGATGCGCACTTTGCTTGGCTTCTGTAAGATAAAAGCTTTCCTTTAAACTCACCAGGTTTGAGCCCTGCGTCGGCTTTTGGAGGACAGTCGCTACTGATCTCACGGACGTCCTTCCTCAGCACCGTGGAGCTACAAAAACAAACACAGCGACTCTGATTAAAATGTGCACAGTAATGATAGTGTGAACAGCACAGCTTGATACTAGACTATGGTTCAGCTCTAGGATGTGACTGAAGGTGAAAGTAGAAACCAGCCAAAAGATTTTCGCAGAATTGTGTTCTACTGAAAGGAAAGTTGGACTAAAAAAATAAGATGTATAGCAGCAACAGATTAAACTACCTAAACTCTTATTGGCAGAGTGAAAATAGTTTCTAACCGTAGAGCCCAGCACCAACAACAACTTCAGAAGTTGAACAGACATGAACAGTCATGACCAGATTCACACAGCCTCTTTTCTTCCAGCATCTCTACAGCAACTGGCCAAAGTGTCAGTGATTTGTCAGATAGATGTAACAGTGGAGTTTGTAAACTGAAATCTGTTAGAGTCTCGGCTGCTGAGCTGATCCAATAGATCCAACTGTTTATTGCAGCTCAACAAGCTCATGGGAAATAGACATTACCTTTAATTCCTGATTTTTTTTAAACCGTGTTAGCAAATATCTTTTCCAGTCTTAGCCACCCAGGGTGCTTTACAGTACAAGCCATTTACACACACATTCATTCACCACTTCTATGTGCAGCAGTTTTCTATCACGCACCATTCATACACTGTAGGCACAGCGATCAGGGGCAATTTGGGGTTCAGTATCTTAACCGGGATTGAACCACCAACCCTCCAGTAAGTGGACGACCAGCTCCAACTCCTAAATCACAGCTGTGTGTGTTTGTGTTAGTGCCACTGGTTCCCTAATGCACTTGAATGTATACAAAAGGTGCAAAGATTTATTTATTTATTTAACTGTCATTAATTAAAAGGATAAATAGGATTAAAAGGGTATTCAGCCACGCAGGCAGCTCTGTGAATATGTAAGGCACAGAAGCATTTTGAGCTAAATGCAATCAGATGCTTAATAACATCTGCTAATTAGCAGAATAACTGTTGAGGCCGATGGGAATGTCATTTGTTAGTCATTTTCATAAACAAATAGCTGTCGAGATAAAATGTCACGCTCATTGTGCAGAAAGATGAAATCACCAAAATCATCAAGATTAACCCTCTGGGGACCATGCACATCTGCACAAAATGTCACAACAGTTAATTTCCAAAGCCCTTGCCATCCCTAAAGTCATGCCACTACCATGGTGCAGAATTATACTACTATTTATTATTCCCTTTCATACAGAATTTTATGAATCGATTAATTACATTAAACATGCAGTTTGCAGCCTAGCTTTGTGTATTCTATTCTAAAAGGCTCAGTTTAAAACATTTGTGCAATGATTTAACTGTTTTTTTTTCTGCGTACTTCAATAGCACGTTCAAGTTTGCCAGGCAGCCAAAAGACCAGTAAAAAAATAGTAACTGTTTCCATTGTTGCTATGGTAGCCGGATCTGACTAAATAAGAATACCCGCTTCCTGACAGCTCCGGTCTCCCTTCTGGATGTGACCTTGCTTTCCCTGAAAAAACATTTTCCAAACCCATTGTTTTGGTAAAGCCACACTGAACGGTGACCACTAACAATACTTCACTCTCCAGAGATAAATGAACACACTGACCTCGGTGCTGTGCGGGAAGGGGTCACATGGTCTATGGCCGTGACCCCCTGTTAAAAAAAACAACAGCAGCACACCGCACAGGGAGCAGCAAGTTGAAATACTTCAGGAAGAATGGGACGAGAAGAGGCTGACATGAATGATAAAGAGTAAAATAATAAATAATGTCAGGTGGAGCGAGGGTACGGGTGTTAAAGAATGGAAAACACTTGAAAACATTTCAAGTGTAAAAAAGGCTTCAGGAAATGGGGCAGCCTGGTAGAAACTGTAACATTGTTGATAAGAGGGTAGAGAAAGTCTAAACCTGATGTTGACGAATGTGAACTATTCACTGTTAACCATGAAATATTAACTGTCTAAGAATTTTGACTGATTTATATTATCAGTTTAAAAAAAACTAGATATTGGTACCATCTTAGCAGGTCTTCTGCACCGTGGGTCTCAAAGTTGACAGCACCATGTGGATATTTTGCTCTTTCTGAATAAAAACCAGTAGAAAAGCTGTTTGCTAAGGACTGGGTAGACCTGGCCTGTCAATCAGGATTGATTATTGTGATTTCCCACTGATCATGTATGCAGTTTACTCCCATGTGCATCAGAGTGACGACATGCCTGTCGTCGCCACAGGAACAATAAAAAGCTCAGTTGTTTTGTGTCATAATATAGTCAGCTACACCGGCTATAAATCATATGGTAAAAAAAAAAGAGACATTACAGATGCATCAGACTGATACATCAAGGGTAACAGTAATAATATATTTTCATCCTTATTATTCCATCCACATAAAAGCAGGATGACTTGGGGAAACACAGACCTAAGAAACTCATTAATAATGATATAGATTTTCCGACACCCTACATTATTATGTCTAGCGCCCGCCCTTGGATATGCGGATTTCAATGAGTGAACTTAACTGCAACCAAACAGAAGGGTAGACTGCTCCTATGTGATTTAATTTGCAGCAAACACCACCACAGGGCACCGTGCTCACTCAGAGAGGAAATACTTTAAAAGTATATGACTTCCAGTTCTTAGGGGATTTATCACTCTTATCTTATCCCTCGCATCAACTTTACCCTTCACCTGACCATTAGACAGAATACAAGCGATAACACTTCCTGTGCTGCGACTGTGTCGTCTTCAGCTGCAGATTAAGGGTCATGTCAGTGAATTACACGGGATATCTATGAAGGAATGCAGACTCAAGGCTGTTCTGTCTTCAGTGGAATTAAAACAGACAATAAGGGAAGTCCCTGAAGCAACGAGGAAACACCAGATTAACTTCTGTGTGGGCTACGGCACGTCACTACCCACATACAGAAAGGCTGCAGTAAGACACGATCTGCTGAGCGCAGACTCCTGACAGGACTTATTCCTCTCTCCACCACAGACAAAACAATCTGGCAGTGTGGTTCCAGGCCGTATTTACTTACTGTATACTACTGATGGGGATGTTTTACACCGGGACTTAATGATTAGGTGATGAACAGATATAGAAAACTAATCAGGAGCAACTAAGCCCATTCATAAAATGAACATGCATATCATCATATTGCCAAAGCTTCTCAAAAGAATTTTCCCCATAATTATTTAAGTAACCATCACACATCAACTTGGTGCTGTGCTATATTCAGTTTTCCTTGTTACTTTTGAAATGATAAGCTGAACATAAACATAATTTATGTCTTAATAATACAAATGTAAATTAATATACTGATAATCATAAGTGTGCATTTTGGTTCATTAGTAATGACTCACAATTTTCCATCTTTGAACGAGCGGACGAAGATGTTGTCCTTTTTCATATTCACATCTTCATTGCAGTCCGGGGAGATGACCTTGTTGAACACAAACAAGAGACGGTTAATAGGTCAGATGAGGTGGTAGCGTGTGTGTTTGTGAGAGAGAGAGAGGCAGTAGCTTGAGCAATAGGCAATGCTGTTAAATGACAGAACATGCATATATGAAATTAAGACAAACAGGCAGAGGAGCTGAAGGGTTTATTATGATAGAGACACATCAGTGAGAGTTTTTCCATATCAGGGTCTAATCCAGAGGAAGCAGCACTGTCTGATTTATACCAGCATTATCTGCTTGCAAACACACACTCGCTGCAGGGAAGATTTTACTTGACCACCATGACTTGTGTTTGCACTGTGAGATCATTTCCCTTTTTGACGCATGCGCTGTGCTGGAAATATGTAACTGAATGCACCGAGCTCGCTCCTACAGTCCCTGTTTGGTTTGTCTTTTATTTAACTTGGCATTTTCAGAGCACACAGTTTGTCACAGATGAGTGATTTACCAGTGTGCGACTCCACGCCTCTGCCATACGGTCACAGTATAAACAATGACAGGCAACTGTGTATTGTACTTCTCTGGGCTGTCACAAGGAGGCAGCATGGTGCTCGGTCAATGGCCAGCCAAGAACAACAAATGCTGGAGGCGGGGCTGTGATGACTACACTGTTAAAAGGCACAGCTTTCCCCACCCTCTCTCATTCGCCCAGTTATACTTTTAACACTTACGTAAACAAACAACGCCTGTCACTATTGCATTATGCACAAGCAGTAGCTGAGGGTTAAGGCTGGGAGGAGATGGATTGGAAAAGACTGATCACATCCAAACTATGTTTAAACTGCACTGTTACACACATCAGGGAAAATAAGCTGCAGTGTCTTTTTTTTTTATGAGTCAAGCTGTTTTGACTCTTGGAAACTCATCAAGTTCAGTCAGGCAGCTGCTGCACAAAGTTTGTCTTTATAGAAATCAGCTATTTAATTGTATAAACATTCAGATTTATAGAATTCCATAAATATACAATGATGTGAGTGTACATGAGAACCAGGAGTGGAAGCCCCTTTCTTCTTCAGAGTGATGGAACGGAGACTCACCAGTGCAGGGTACCACGTGCTCTTCTTCTTGTCCCCGGTGGTGACCCCCTCCACACAGACCACTTTGCCGAACATTTCCTCATTCTGCCGCTGATCACTCTCCTCCTCTTCACTGGAAGATGAAGACGCCTCTTCTTCTTGACTGTGGGAGAAAAGTAAATATATTTAAATTCTTCACATCCGGTGAATTCAGCCCTGTGAATTTATTCACAGCTTAGAGCAACAAAGAACTTTCTCTGGTTCCAGCTTCTCAGTTTTGAGGATTTTATTAAATTTTAGCTTATGCTCTGTGGGTCAATGATGAATTCACTATGGACATTATAGAATGTTAAAAAATTGTGAAAACTATTGTTACAATTTAGAAGACAACCAATTAATATACCATTAAACTCCTAAAAGCTGTAACAGCTTCTATTAAGAGATAGTTATGAGATATTGGATCTCAGTTGACTGAGAAAAGTCGACCTATTAGCATTGTTGTTTAATGAAAGAAAATCATCCTGGTTGTTCATAGAGCTGCAAATATGTCATATTACTCCACACTATAAATAAACGGATTAGGTAAATAAAATTGTAATACAGTTCCTTCTCAGTATAGACAGACAAAGGATTTCTGCTGACAAATCATCTTTTCATTTAGCAGCTACTCAGCCACAATGTATAATAAAGTCTCCAATTAACAACCCACAGCACAGCAAAACTACCAGCGATCTGAGTAGACAAACTATTATGTATCACAGAGAAACATGAGGTTGGTTCCATTGATGAGCTCACTCATTAGGATCAGCGTATTGACGAGGCGGATCATTCTCAGCTGTCTTAACCGTCATCGTGGCCCGTAGACAGGCAGCCAATGACAATGCAAGCAGCTCCAGCAGGCTGTTACGGACCTATAAGAAATGGCTCGTGAGGCCCGGAACACATCAAATAAAGAATCAGAAACAACTGTTGCCACTAAATAATAACAAATGTTTATTGGTTGAAACAAACAAATATTTAGAAAGGCAACAAACCAAAAGGGTTGGAGGTTCCCGGCCGAAACAAACAAAAGAGAGGGGAACACTGAGCCAGCCATCGGCCGTCGAAGTCAGTGTTCACCCCCGAACTAAGTCTGCCTAAATAACCCACTACCTAAATGAAAGAAAAAGGTTATCCGAAAACAGGACTACCGGGAACCCCCGAACCAACTACCAACATAACAAAAGCTCAAAAGGACTTCCGGCATGGGGGAAACCGGAGCCTCGGTCTCCTCACCCGTTCACCTGCATGGAAGAATAGAGAGCGAGAAAGAAATTCACAGCCTCCTTAAGTCAGCTCCAGCTGACGAGGTGATGAGTCTCACCTGAGGACTGGCTGCGTGGAGAGAGAGAGAAAGGTGGAGAGAGGCACAAACACACACACATTCTCACACAGAGCCCCACCTCCTGGCCACACGTAACATCATCAAGTCTCCGGAGCTTGATGATGTGTTTTTGCCTTTCGTCATGAAGGGGGCGGTCTCGCTGACTGCGGGAGGCCCGAAAGTCCCTGTCGTTATTCTGAGGGACAGTGCAGCCTCTCAGTCGGTCATTTTGAGTGGAGTGTTGCCTCTGTCTGAGAAATCTTCAACCGACTCGGCTGCGTTAGTCCGTGGGTTTGGGATGCAGTTTGTGGGGATTCCTTTGCACACCATTCACCTGGACTCGGAGTTGGTTACGGGGCCTGTTATTGTCGGTGTCAGTGATGAGGAAGTAGAATTGAGTGACAGTTTTATGGCTGGGGACGGTTCGTCAGTGTTACCAGCCTTTCCCTCCCCAGGCCCGGTTCCTTTTCCTCCGCCATCTCCCCTTTCTATATTGGACAGTTCAGATGTTAAATTGTCCATGTCACGTGAACAGCTTATTATCAAACAGCAGCGTGATCCCACGCTGGTTTCTCTTTTTGCGGCTGTGGGTTTGAATGATGATGATGGGGGTGGGTCTCCCAGGTATTTCTTGAAGGACGGGGTGCTGATGCGTGCGTGGCTGCCACCACGTTTGGGTTTTCAAGAGGATTGGGGGGTTGTGAAGCAAGTTGTAGTTCCACAGCTGTTTCGACCAGAAGTTTTGAAGCTGGCCCATGATAATCCTCTGGCTGGCCATCTTGGGGTAAATAAGACATATGATAGAGTGTTGCGTTGTTTTTTTTGGCCGGGTCTTAAAGCCGATGTGCGTCAGCACTGTAGGACCTGCCATGTCTGTCAACTCTCTGGTAAGCCCAATCAAACCATTCCCCCGTTTCCACTCTATCCGATTCCTGTTGTAGGGGAGCCTTTCGAACGTGTTATCGTAGACTGTGTAGGGCCTCTTCCCCGTACAAAGGCGGGTCATCAGTTTCTCCTGACCATTATGTGCGTTAACACTCGTTTTCCTGAGGCTATTCCTCTGCGGAGGATCACCGCCCCTGCAGTCATTAAAGCGTTGACTAAGTTTTTTTCCTTGTTTGGTTTGCCACGGGTGGTGCAGACGGACCAGGGGTCGAATTTTATGTCTAAGGTTTTTGCACAGGTGGTGAAGCAGCTTGACATTTCTCATTGTCATTCCAGCGCGTACCATCCAGAGAGTCAGGGTGCGCTTGAGCGGTTTCACCAGACCCTAAAATCTATGCTGCGCACTTACTGCCTCGAGTATGGTAAGGATTGGGATGAGGGTGTCCACCTGCTTCTCTTTGCTGTGCGTGAGGTGGTACAGGAGTCGCTGGGTTTCAGTCCTGCTGAGCTTGTGTTTGCCCATACGGTGCGCGGTCCGCTTAAATTGCTACATGAAAAATGGGTTGGTAGTGCAGAACCACAGAATCTGCTGGACTATGTGTGTGATTTTCGTTCAAAACTTCATCGTGCTTGTGAGCTGGCTAAACAGAGCATGGTTGTTGCCCAGGGCAAGATGAAGCGTTGGTTCGACAAAGATGCGCAGAGCCGTAGCTTCAGCCCAGGGGACAAAGTGTTGGTGCTGTTGCCCATTCCTGGCTCATCGTTACAGGCACGTTACAGTGGGCCATATGTTGTCCGGGAGAAGGTTGGCGCTCGTGACTATGTGGTCGCGACCCCGGACCGCAGGAGGCGAAGTCGGCTTTGTCATGTCAACATGTTGAAGCCCTATCTGGAGCGAGGGTCTGTTTCACCCTCCCTTGTTGTATTGAAATCTGTTGTGGCGCTGTCCGGTGCTAAAGTGAGTGATCAGGGTGAGGCGGCTGTGGCACTGTCCGGTGCTGAAGTGATTGATCAGGGTGAGGCGGCTGTGGCGCTGTCCGGTGCCGATTTGCCGGAGTCTGAGGAGTTGGATTTTGATGGTGATGTCGTTGCCTTGTCCAGTGCTGTTGTTCATGGGCGTTTGAAGAACTCTGAACTGCTGGTTAATCTTGATGGTTGTGTTTCGCATCTGCCTCCGTCTCAGGGTGAGGATGTGGTCCGTTTGATTGGTTCACATATGTCACTGTTCTCTGATGTGCCCTCTCAGACCCAGGTGCTGCAACATGATGTTGAAGTAGGAGATTCGTTTCCGATTAAACAACATGCCTACAGAGTTAATCCAGAAAAACGTGCACGCTTGCAGAAGCAGGTGGACTACATGTTGGGCCACGGTATTGCTGAACCCAGCTGTAGTCCCTGGAGTTCTCCCTGTCTGCTGGCTATGAAATCTGATGGTTCAGACCGGTTCTGTACAGACTTTAGGAAAGTGAATGGAGTCACTAGGCCTGATTGTTATCCTCTTCCCCGAGTTGAGGATTGTGTGGATAATGTTGGCGGTGCCAAGTATGTAACCAAACTTGACCTGTTAAAGGGATATTGGCAGGTGCCACTGACTCCTCGGGCGAAAGAAATTTCTGCTTTTGTGACTCCAGACGCTTTCCTTCAGTACACTGTGATGCCGTTTGGCATGCGTAATGCGCCAGCAACTTTTCAGCGGCTGGTGAATATTGTGTTGTCTGGTCTTTCTGGTTGTGAGGCATATTTGGACGACATTGTTGTGTATTCTGGGTCCTGGGACGAGCACATTCAGCAGCTGTATTCTGTGTTTGGGCGTTTGCGTGACGCCAATCTTACTTTAAACCTTGATAAGTGCGAGTTTGGCCAGGCGACAGTGACCTATTTGGGCAAAGTGGTTGGTCGGGGCCAAGTCAGGCCGGTGCACTCCAAGGTGGAGGCTATTCTTTCTTTCCCTGTCCCTCGTTCACGGCGGGAATTGCGCCGGTTTCTGGGGATGGCGGGCTACTACCGTAGTTTTTGTAAGAACTTTTCTGCGGTAGCTGCTTCCCTCACTGACTTGTTGAGCCCGAAGGTGTGTTTTCGCTGGACTGAGGGCTGTCAGCTTGCTTTTGACTGTATTAAGGCTTTGTTGACTACGGCCCCAGTCCTGTCTGCCCCTGTGTTTGATCGTCCATTTAAACTGTCTGTTGATGCCAGTGATGCGGGTGCGGGTGCTGTTCTGCTTCAGGAGGGGGGGGACGGGGTTGAACATCCCGTCTCTTACTTCTCCAAGAAGTTCAACAAACACCAGCGCGTGTACTCTACTATTGAGAAGGAGGCATTGGCCTTGGTCCTGGCGCTGAGCCACTTTGAAGTTTATGTGGGTTCCGCGAGTTCGCCAACTGTGGTGTATACGGACCACAATCCTTTAGTTTTTGTGAATCAGATGCGGAACACTAACCAGAGGTTAATGCGCTGGGCGCTCTTCCTGCAGTCCTTTAACGTGGTCATTCGGCATGTGAAGGGGCGGGACAACGTCCTGGCCGACACGTTGTCACGGTGTTAGGTCTTGTGAATGTGTTGTTTTTTTTTCCTTCCTCCCTGGTCTTCACGTTTGCCCCCGGCTATTCACAAGCTCTGGGTGGGGGTGTTACGTGTGGCCAGGAGGTGGGGCTCTGTGTGAGAATGTGTGTGTGTTTGTGCCTCTCTCCACCTTTCTCTCTCTCTCCACGCAGCCAGTCCTCAGGTGAGACTCATCACCTCGTCAGCTGGAGCTGACTTAAGGAGGCTGTGAATTTCTTTCTCGCTCTCTATTCTTCCATGCAGGTGAACGGGTGAGGAGACCGAGGCTCCGGTTTCCCCCATGCCGGAAGTCCTTTTGAGCTTTTGTTATGTTGGTAGTTGGTTCGGGGGTTCCCGGTAGTCCTGTTTTCGGATAACCTTTTTCTTTCATTTAGGTAGTGGGTTATTTAGGCAGACTTAGTTCGGGGGTGAACACTGACTTCGACGGCCGATGGCTGGCTCAGTGTTCCCCTCTCTTTTGTTTGTTTCGGCCGGGAACCTCCAACCCTTTTGGTTTGTTGCCTTTCTAAATATTTGTTTGTTTCAACCAATAAACATTTGTTATTATTTAGTGGCAACAGTTGTTTCTGATTCTTTATTTGATGTGTTCCGGGCCTCACGAGCCATTTCTTTATCTTTTTATAAAAATAAAAAGATAAATATTTCAACTACCCAGCAGAGGCTGGTGTTCCGGCTTTGTACAGTATTTATACCTGTATATTCGGGGGTGAACTTTTTATGCCTCACTAGGCTTGTTCTGAGAACAGCACTGTCTGTCTCACACACACTCTCTCTCTCTCACACACGCACGCACACACATACTCTGAGAACTGTAAATCAGCCAGACTGCTGCTACTTAACACTCCTACGACAACAGCAACAACATTGAATATGCTTTACATTGAAGTCATAATCACACAACTCTTAGTGACTGACTAAGTCATTTAGGGCAGAGTTTGAACCACAAACAATGACAACTATAATGCAATGTCTATATGCTAAATAGGAAAATACAGCCAACAGCCCATTAGCTTGGCTTAGCTCAAAGATTGGAGGCAGCAGGAAGCAGCTAGCCTTGCTCCATCCAAAGCTAAACTAGAATTAAACCTGTGTCGAGTTACAGGAAATACTCCCCTTTTGTTCCTGATTCATGGTTAGGATCCAAAATGACCTTCTTTATCATTTTAAGGTCTCAACCTTCTATGAAAAGTGACTTGAGATAATGTTTATTAAGATTTGGCGTTTTACCACAACAATTTAATTTAACCTAAAAGGAGATTTACCAGCACAAGCCAGATCAAAAGGTTTGGCATGGGGGCAATGGGACTTTATGGAGTCTGAGAAAAGAAATAAAGGATTAATAGATTAAAAAATTGTAATTATAATTGCATTAATAATTGTCATTTATTTCTTATTTAATTTGTTTTGGAAACGTGCCTTTTGAAGTACGGTACCGCTAAGGCTTGAATCTTGGACTATTAGACCAATCAGGGTCCAATCCCGACTTCCCATGATAAGTTCATTTTTTGTCTCATCTATCTTTCTTTACCCCAGTCTCTCCCTGAACTCTGTCTTCTATCCCTATCCATGTTCCCTTTCTCTATGGAAGTAAACAAACATTTAATAATTAAATGAATTAATATATGCTTGTTGTTTTTCAATGACAATTTGTCCGTCTCCAGTAACTCAATAAACAGAGTTAGAAGAAAGATGTACCAGCCTGTTATTGCAGCCACAGAAAGGTGTATGCCAGGTCACTTTAGTCAGCTACAAAGTGTGTGGATAAGCTCATGTTACAGTATAATACCTAATGAAAGGCTGTCCCTGAAAGGGAGGAGAACAGGGAAAGGAGCCAAGTTAACTCAGCCTGGACCTATAAGTAGCGAGAGAGATGTGCGGTCGCTCCCACTAAACTAAGTACGTGCCGGGACAAGACATTGAGGTGTTAAAGTGATGATCGATTGGATAGATACATCTTCTTTTTGCCTTGTCGTGCCACCATGGAGAAATTTCACCAGTGATAAGTCTGAAAAGATACCAGCAGTTTACCACCACATATTTAAACACTCCAGACAGTTAAATGCTAGGTTTAGCATGACACAGTCTCCGGATGCCAAAAATGGCATCTTTATATCTCTAATTGAGCTGCAGTGACAGGGGAAAGCATGTGTCAATAAGAGGATTACCAAATGTAGTAAATTTAGCGTGTGTGTATTGCAGTAAAGATGACCTTCACCATGTCATGATTTAATTTCCTTATCTGTCTGAGATATTTACATATTAGGTGCAGAAATCTTATATGTGAGCAATTTTTGTCGCTAAATTAAAAAAAAAATCGATAAACCCACATGACCAGTTGTAAAAAGTCAAGTCTCTGCTGTAAATAATCAATAATTGATCAACACTAAATTTCGAAGAAAATTTAGCACCTGAAAATATGTCGCCACAGTAACAGCTGCCAACTGTAAAATGACAGAAACTGACGAAAAATTTTCTTTGGCGCGAATTTATTTTTATTTGGGCCATCTCCCATCTATTAACATGGAGGAAGTGTAGTTTATGACTTATACTGCAGCCAGCTACCATTGACCATCTGTATTTTTCTGTTATTGACCCAGTACCAGTGACTTCTTGGTATCTCTGCTGGTTGCCTGGCAACCTCATGGTTAAACAAACAAGTCATAATGTGTTGCTTTCTAGTAGAGGCAGGCTACCTGTTACCTCCTGTTTCCATTCTTTATGGTCCACACATGAGGACTCTCCACAAGAAAGCAAATTCCCCCCCCCCAAAAAAATTTTGAACTCTTCCTTTAAAACAACCACTCTAGTAGCTTTGATCTCCAAATGTGCTGCATTGTCAGCCCTTGTTATTAAACAGTTTAGACTTTTAGTGCACCGGAAGACAACTGGTCTAAGGTGCTAATGTGCAGCTGGGACCACTCCAGGTCAATATTGCATCAATGTTTAGAGTAATATTGACTTTTCTCAGAGTGCCATTAGCAATGGGTGTCAGAGAATGAGATTATGTAGCAGAGTGTCCTCTTTATAACAGTGTGGAGCCACAATTATTTCCAGTGACAAAAATGAAATCCCTCAGCAGTTCCTATTCCCTGATGAAAACTCTGCAGTCTACCAGGAGTAGGCATATCAGAGCACAAAACACCCATTGGCACATTTAGTTCAGCAGGACAGACACACACATTCACACACGGGAGCCAGGCGTGATTAAGGAACTTGAGGAGGCAAGTAGGCCGTCCTCTGCAGGCCTCAGGGGTTGTTTATGAGGGGAAGGAGATGAGTGTAAATCTTTCAGTTCAACTGCTGTCAGCAGCACGCTTAAAAATGGGTGAGCCCATTACTGATGGTTCTGGGTCGGCAGAGAAAAACCTCCCCACCGGCATCACAGACATCTGATAACATCAAGTATGATACCAGCCCTGCAGGATGTACAGAGGCGGAGGCCAACACTCACATAGGGTTTGATCGTCGTCCGCGGTTGCCCTTCTTGCCGATGACAGGTGTGCCGAAGTGCTCGGGGTTGGTGAGGGGGAGTCTGTCAAGTGTCTGCAGAGGAGAGAACAGAAATGAGCCTCAGTGGCGACTTGTCACACACTAAATTTGAAGACAGAAGATGGATTGTGTATACCCTGAAGAAATGTCAACAGTTACAAACAGAGAGATTTACCCTCACAGCACTTTCCTGTAATGTGAGTTGACATATCCTGAAAATATTTCACAGGTGAACTTCTAGAGGCCAATATGGTACTATTCATGAGAAGCTTTTTAATTTGAGCACTGTGAATAGAGATGTGAGACTGTTTTGACTAAACAAAAGCTATGAAACAGACTGAGTCCCCAGGAAGCTGAAGGACAGCGCAATACTTGCCTCGCTCTCTGCAAAGTGACGTGCTCCTTTCAGGCAGAGAGAGGAACGCCTCAGGGTCTTCTCATCGCCATCGTCAAAGACTGCAGAGATGAGAGTGAAAACTATTAGCCTGCTGTATGTAGGCAAGGAGTCCCCCAATACACGCCACACACAGAGATACAAAATGTCTGCTTGTTTTATGATCCGCCGAAAACAAATTATGTTTGTGGATAAATCCAACAGACAGTGACAGTGTCGCTTCCAGCTCATGGCTCTATCAGAGCTTCAAGAACCCTCTGTGCATCAGAGAGTGGAGTAAATGGGAAAAATAGGAGACGTGGGGGAACTGTCTAATGCATCGACGGTTATAAAATGGTCATAGATGTTTACAATGTGCGGCCACATAATATTACAATATACAAAATCACAATATACATCATATTGAGGATCAAAAACAGACTTACTTTCGCTTTCAGACAAACCCAGATGTGTAAGTCCTTAAATCTCATTAATCATATGTATTTGGCAACAACAATGAGGGAAAAGTCACTTATGGTAACTTCCGCAGTGACTTGTGTTTTTGTTTTCTCACGGATGAAAGAAAAGACAAGTGTTTCCAAGACAGGAAAAACCCCATGGGTGTTTCTTAAGAGATGAACAGCTGCTGAGAAACTGCAGATCTGAGCAGCAGCCTTTATGCTGTGTGCCTTGGATTATCTAACATTTTAACTGTGTGCGCTTGAAAAACTCGCACTTACAACTTGCCATGAAAATGACAGCAACAGTTTTTCAACTCAATTTGCATTTTTCATGCTAAGGTTCTAACTTTTAGCTGGTTCCAACTTCTCAAATCTTAATTAAGCACTTGCTGCATTTCTCTTTAACTTAATTGCAAAACAAATACCTCAGAGTGATGCAGAATTGGTCACAAAAATAAATTCAAGGAAGTCGGCCTGTGATCTTCTTTTAACAATTTATTTATATTTTAGAGACCAAATGATAAATCCATCAATTCAGATTTGAATGACTATGTTAACTATATGTTCTACCTCTGGAGATCCACCTCTAATTATTTAAAATTAATTATACGTTTGAATTAGTCACCAGTATTGGTACAGTTCTCAATTGTTTAATGGGTTTGTCTTGACCAGTATTTCTCTTTGCTTTGGATGACAATATTTCGAAATATATTAACATGGAAACATAATATATTTGAGTTTAAGTTTTCCTGTACATTATAAATAACCCAAAAAGACAACAGTAACTGTTTGGGATTTGATGGTTTGCAGATATGACTGAGCAGATACAGCACAGCAGCTTTACTGCTGTCAAGCCAATTTAATTTGTATTGATATAGCCCTATCTCACAAAACAAGCTGCTTTACAATCTGCACCATACACAACACCATCCTTAGACCCTGACAAATTATAAAGTCAACATCATCCAACACACAGCAAACTTGCAGATGCTTCTGGCAACAACTTAGGGCAATAACAAGTTTAAATTCACAATGGTTTCCACGCTTTGTGGGTTAGTTTGTCCACATGCACGTTTAATAAGCTTGCTGTGAGGAGAGTTTGATTCTTCATGACAGGAGGTAAAGAAGGTGGTTTGTTGTGAACTTACCAACAGTATATATACTAGCATCAGTCAGCTTGTTGATTGTGGCCTCCTGGTAAACTCCATCCTGATTTTTCACCTCTACAACAGCACCCACCTGTTGGACAGATTCAATGACGTTATTTGGCATACCAAGATGCTAATTATTAGTTTCTAATTAGGTTGTTTTTATTTAATTAATGAGTAGGCAATGGATGCTAACAGATAAAAAACAAAGAAGTGGAACAAAAAAGGGGACATAATTGGAATTAATTTGAAGTTTAAACAAAAAGGATCAACTGCAAAAAAAAATGCATTAAATGTAAATAATAGATGTGTTAAAAAAATACTCTATCTGAATTTAACAAAGCATCAAACCTCTCCATCTGTCTGGCCTTACCTTAAGAGGTCCTTTGATATTTTCATCATGGACCTCAGCTGTGGACAGATCTGGTTTAAAGGTCACCTGTGGAAGGGGGAGGCACCAGAGGGGGAGAATCACTAACAAGAATCAACAAACAATCCCCCACAAGCCTGACCGGGCCACATCAATCCTCCACTTCACAGAGGAGGCACATCCCTGCTGGACTTTAAAACTGCCGACAGGCTGATTACAGCAATGGACTCTTTGAGCTGGATGGGTTTGTTAGAGGTCACAGGCCTGAGAGAAACACACTGGCAGATAGTTGTTAGTGTCGTCAGGCAGCAGCATGTGTGTGGATATTAAATACTATAGCTCATTTGTGGTGTTGTTGAGTGAGGGCCAGACACTTGACAACTGCACTTCGACTGCTGGCGCCAACTGTGGAGGATTTCTGAAGTGAACGTTAACGGCTACGCAAACGGACCCCCCCCAACCCATTGACGCATCTGCAGCCTCCCCTAAGTGAGCCATGGTAGATGATAATCTGATCATGCGGTGGTAATCTTGCATTTGCATGGTGACCTGGTAATACTGAGTGACAAAAAATTTACTATAAAGCCAATACACACACACACAATTGCGCACAAACATAAAGCCATCCTCTGCCAATTTTTAAAAGAGGCATATGAGAAATGTATCCGTTATGCATTGAGAAAGCCTCTCCCTACTTTTTATATCAAAAAGCTCATGTGCTTTAAATTTTTGTTTCCTAAGGGAAATTAAAGTACTTTTTTAGAGCATGTGTTAGTAAAATAGTAACATAATTATAAAGGAGGACTGGCGTCACTTTGACTGTGATTTAGTTTAGAATCAACCGCCACACAAGGGCAGAAAAATATGTTAAACACCCCCGTCTGTCTTGTCGAGAGCAGACCCAGCAATCAAAGTGTGACAGTGAAGACAGTATCAAGACAATGAATGAGAGAAATATATACTGTAAGATGCTGCTGTGCTGTCAGGTCATAAAATAAAAAGGGAGGAGAGAAGAATAAAAAGCATCCTGAGGCAGCAAATCAGTCATGAAGATAATGACATTCCTGCTGGGTGGAATAAAAGAATCCCTTTCTTTACAGGGACCAGCACAGGAGGCTCAGCTCCCCACAGACAGAAGAAGGGTGACTGAAGCAGCCCGAAGACCCAGCTAGAGAGCGTCAGTAACACCTAACAACCTCTGACAGCCTCCTCACTGTGAGCTTGGTTCTTACAGCAGTCTGTGCCAGTACATATAAATTGTAGAACCACTAAGACGGAACACATTTTGAAATAAGCTAGTAAAATAATAAGATGAACATGTTTAACAGGAGTTCAGTTTATAACAACATAATGTAGCTAATCTGCAGGATGTTTCACTACACTAAATTTAGAAATTACATTATGTTATGTTCCTGTTTACATAATACTAGAGCCACATCAATATATCAGTTGACCAGTTTTATGAGTCAATGCTGGGCTGTCACAGATTGATACACGATTAGAATCAATATACGCTGACCATATATCGAATATAAAGATGGACAACAGGTCTGCACTCCCTCCTACTATCAATGAATATCCTGGATACAATCACTGACAGCTTGAGCATTAGGAGCCAAAGACTGTGCAGAAATGATCAAAGGCTTGAGCCACAGTATTGAGGTCCCACTGATACATGTGCTCTGTCAATCATGTCAGTCAGTCTCAGGTAGCTGCCAATCATTACGATTCACCCAGATTTGAGAATATCAACTACATAAAACCAAACCAACTGGAAACATAAACATCAAAAGATAACTACAATCGAAAATGACAAATCGTCTTTTGCAAAAGTGCTTTCATTTGGTCCATGTCCCATCCAACTAACAGAGGATGCAGGGTTGATGATTTATACTGAAGCCAGCCCCCATGTGGCAATTGAAACACTTTGGCTTCAATTTTGGGGATGTGACATCCATCGTTATATAAAGTCTATGATGTTGACCAATTTATTCCAACATGAAAACTGGTCAGCTGAACGACCAATGACAGCCTATATATAATAAGAACACAAGCCGATACATAGACACTTATCATTTTCAATCTCTAAAATCACCTCAGCCCAAAAGTTAAATATTGGCCCGGCTCTACAATACAGAGTTGTAGTTCAACAGTGCACTTTGATCTTGATTTATTCAAACATGATTTACTGCAAGGGTTTTCTTTGCCTTTAAGCCCATAAGCAGCAGAAGGGCATGAACCCGGGCTCACAACAAACAGTATTGTGACAGCTCAGACAAAAATAAACAGTAACTCCAGTTGTTCCACTCATTTTCCTGCCTCACAGCCTGTCTCTGCTCAGATAGTGAAGCATTCCTTCTCCTGACGTTACATGTTCTCTTGTTGACAATGTATCAACTACACTACATTTTCTTTAGAGCCAACAGGAGTGAGGATAACACTCAACATTTTAAACCATTGTTTGAACATGGACAAAATAAACTGATTATACGCATTGATCTGACTGAATTCACAATTAAAATGAAAATTATGATAAATGGACGAAATTAGCATTTAAACTCGGAAATACTTACATATAAACAAAATAGCCAGCTCAACAGATAATAATGACGATAAACCTTCTGAGAAAAAGCATCTGGAAACATTTTAAATAAAAACACCAGAGATAGAAAAATCTGAGGCAAGCAGTAAACATTGATGCTAAATTTTCTTGAGATGCTTTTGAAAGTAAATTTGAACTTCCTTTAATAAAGATATGCTTTGCATTTGCATCCTATCGTGAAATTGCTAAGGACAAAACACAAAAAAGTGCTATACAAACATGCAGCATGTAACATATATTTTTTTGTCTCTCTGCTTGTAAGATACTGTAGTCTTAAATAACCATATGCATGCTGAGCCTTTAACAATAAGTGATAACGAAATGGTGCTAATTCACTTTTTACAGGTCCTCTAAATCATCCTAAATAACACAAGATCTTTTTGATGAGCCTTATAAATCGCTGAAAGGCACTGGTGGCATACACGGTGCAACCATCGACTTTGGTTAACAAGCAGAGATTAATAAACCAAAGAGCTAAAGAGGAATTCATTAATGTCATATTTCAATGTTTGTGTAACGGAGCTCACATCCACATTACAGCTACTCAAAAACAAAGCCCACCCTCAGCCAATTAGTATGGTAATTAATTTATGAGCCAAGACTGTCCTATTATCTTCATTTAAACCCATCATATTTAAATGAAGAACATCAGATCGTTTGTCCATGAGACAAGACGGCATATCATTTGATGATTTCAGCTGGTAGACCAGAATGCCAGAACGCTGCTGCTCTTTTGTCTCTACAGGGGAACTGTAGTGCACTGACACAGTGAAAAAGCCAGCATCCACTCTTTGTTCCTCCCACACACTCCAGCAGAACGAGAGACAAGCGATCTGTCTCTATTGTATTACCCAGATGCTCCAGCCCCACTGGGAAATGAGATACTGTACTACGTGCATCGTTTAATGCCCTCATCAGCAATGCATAAAACCAATGGGGGCGGTGGAAGCTGTGGGCGACTGGGACGCCTGAGGACGTCTAGGTACCTGGTGGGGCGGCCAAGCTCCTCTGTCACAACTGGGCTGCTTGATCACCGTTTCATCTGTTTGAGCAGTACTAACAACCTAGACCAGGTGGGAGCGCTCCAGCATGTAAGCAGCCCAGATGGATCATTGAAATGATAATTTCTCAAAGTCTACAATGAACATCTCTGATCATCACAACAGTCTCATCTCTAAAGGAATGTGTTGGACAGTGGCTTTAAAATGTGACCATCTCGTATCCAACCACTGCGGATGAATAATAAAGCTAAGCTCAGTGATCAGACACATGGGACCCTCGCCCAAATGCATTCACCTTTACAGACAATATTCATAATTTTAGAACATAGCACTTGTGACTTACCTTGGCCTTGACTAGCCTCTTGGCCGTCTTAATCTTGGCCTCACAGAAAGCCCCTCGGTACTTTGCACTCACGTCCGTCCCTACTGTCAGGTAGGGGGGCTCCTCCAGAGTCTGAGGAAATTAAAAAGAACACAAAACAAGTGAGTTCAAAGTATTTTATTATATATATATAGCTTACTGACACAGGTGTATTATCTCAGCTAAGGACGGAGGACACGCATACGAGCATCACACAGTCTGGGCTGGATACGCAAAATGCACCCGGCTCAGTGATTCATCCCTAGAAAACACATACCATCTGCTCTGGGTATTGGAAAACAAGCCTCTGAGGGAGCAAACAAAAAGGCCACTTCTCTGCTGCTTTGATGACTACAGAGAGGAAGCTCTCCGAAACACATAGCACCATCTTGTGTCATTATTAGATGTTTATCAACCCCCCCAAGAACAGATTTGCAGAGGGTAAGGTACACAGAGAAAACAGACGATCAGTGTGTGGATGAGGGCAGACGAGGGTTTTGTGTAAAGCTTGAGAAAAAGCCTCACCCACCACTGGTATATTTAGACATCTTTCTAGAATAAGACTCAAAGTGGGCCACACTTCCTGCTGACTGGACACATCGAAACCAGTTGCAATGTCAAACTTGAGCGTGGTTAATTATGAGTGCAGATTTTAACTCTTGTAATTAGCACATTTGAGCAGGAGCTGATATTTTTCCAATGTACCAACTTTTAAACTGACCAAGAAAACCCATTTTCTTACTTTCTGAGTGGATTAATAACTGACTGAGTCGTAATGAAAGAGCTCCCTTACAATTTAATATCAGGTTATCGCCAAAAAAATCACCACAGAATGATGGTTATGGTCTTTGTAGTTGATAGTTTATTATTCAGAAGACTTTTCTCTCCCGATCACAGACATAAATCGTATGTGTCTGGGTTCATAGCAGCTGTTCATTGTTCCCACAAGGAGGAAAAGAAAAGAGTGTACAGGTTGCCATTTCAACTAACAACTACACCAGCATTTAGCAGCACTCAAACCAGTGAGAAGGAACTAATCACTGACACCAGATGCTCTCGGCCTCTGTGGCACATACTTGTAGCATGACCAGATTGCTTTCAGGACTGACATCTGCAAATGAGTCCTTTGACATGTTTTAACTGTTGCAAGTTATTTTCATTGTTTGCCCAAAGCATTCAGGTCCTGAAGAGGATTTTATCAACTTTATAATTCCTAATCCAAGTCAGATTCTTTATTTATTGCAACCCGGGGGCATGTACACCAGCCGTCAAAAGACCTACTGCCTTTGTGTAAACACTGAAAGCCGTTCAAACATATGCACGTGAGCAAACCCTTGAGTGGCATGGAAAAAATGACAATAAACAGCAGCCAACCGTTTTTATAGAGGCGTTTCACATTGATGGAGGGGTTCAGCAGAGGTGAACCCAGTAGCTTCGGGCAGTTGGAGGAGAAAAACTTCCCCTTTTGACTCAATTTTTCGACAAACTTAGCAGGTGCAACACACTTTTTTTTACCACTGCTAGAATGATAAATTTGAACTTGAGGACAGAAGCTGTTAATGCTAATACTATTGTCTACATGGATGCTGTACACGCTGAAATAATAAGGACATGAAATTAACAGCATATGCAATAGCGATATGTTGCCGTTCCCCATAAATCACACTAATGTGTTATATACAGCTATATGATTACATTGTCCAATTATCCAAATGAACATCAGGGTTTCACGTCACTCATACATCTGATCTGACAGACAAATAAAGCATGGAGTATTTTTGGGTTTCACAAGCAAATGAAAGAATCAAGAAAATAATCTGATACTTTATTTCCAGACAACGAGAGACTCGCTGGTATTCAACTAAGATCCTACAATCAATATCAAAAAGTAGAAAAATGGTTTCTCTAACCCAGTTTAGCTCTAAGGTGAAAGAACTAATAAAATACTCTTTTTACCTTAAGTAATGTTTCAGTGATTTTTTTATTTATAAGTTCTGTGTTTGTATGCAGATCTTACTGATGGGTAGTGCTGTGTACCGTGGTTACAATAGTTGTCCAATATATCAGTATGCCGGTAATATGAGACTTAAACCTACATTTCTGTTTGCGAGTTTATGATATCCGCCAATATATACACTTTAATTTTAAGAAATGTACAATGCAAAAAAGATTTGCATTAATTCTTTAATTTTATATTATAAAGATCACCATTTATATTTTTTCATTGTTATTTATTTTAAGTTTCAAACTGATCTTTGCTCCTTAGTGAAGCTTTTTGGTTTATGATCAGTAATTGTCAGACACTTGATACAAACAGTAGAACATTTTACAAATCTGAGGTGGATCAATGATGTGAAATACCTCCTCTTTGTGCTTACGAAATGCATAAAATCATATATCAATTTATATGTATTGTTGCTGATGAAAATTATATTGCGATAACTATTGATATTGTTTAATTGCCCTGCCCTATGGTATCAGAAATCTTCTGTTCTGCAAGATGTGTATCTGCATTAGCCCCCAAAAATCTATATCAATTGGGCTTTAGTTACAAATAGTAAAGATGGGTTTGTGCAAAAATGTTGATATGTTCCTTTCATTAAAATATCCCTGCAGAGTGAAATTATGCTAAGTCAAATGTTGAGCTGTCTGCAGAAATAAGAAAAGTTTCCAGAAATGTTTTTTTCTGTGCTGAGGAAACCAAGACTTGTAACAGTCAAACCAGGACACGGTGCCTCATCTCCACCGTCTGAGATTCTGAAGGTATTCAGGGTCAGAGTCCAGTGCACTTCAGCCTCCCTGCCTCTCAGATAAAACAACTCGTTTGTCTTAAGAGCATCTGGCCTCAGCTCCAGCTGCCCTTGCCACCAAAGAGTTTACATGACGCAGCACGATTATTTTGGACATTATCGAAATAACGATTATTCAACCGATTATTAATGTGCCCTTATTCTCAAGTCTATACTTTATTCTTTAAATGACTGGATAAAGTGAATCACTTCCTGTTCAGGCAAACACTGATAACGGCTGCATGTCTTCTTTCTCCGTGAAACCAGGATATCCGTAACTGTTACACTCTCTGACCGGCTGACCGGTCGCTACATGCTGTGCTGCTGCTAGACATTTTTCTCTTTGGTATTTATCAGAAGCCCACTTCGGCTACTCCATGAAGAAGTCAACAAAAGGGTAATAGCAGTAGTATAATCAAGACCAGCTTTCTGGCCACACACCTAGCGCCAGTGATGTGGAAAATACTCTCCAGGCACACGTGCTTGATTAAAAACATACAAATGTGATTTGGCATCGGGCAGCAAAACGCACCTGGGGCTGGCAGGGAAAGAAACAAACCTAAACTGCAGCTTGATTTGGATGAAATGCAATACAAAAAACAACAGATACATGTTTGAAAGGATCATACTTGAATATCGGGCTAATGTGCACAGCTCTCATATTAGAGAAAACTTGTATTTATTCATGCTATAAAAGCTTTTCTCCAATCCACAAAAGGGACAACCTAAAACAAATGGCAGAGCTGACCGTACACTGGGGGTTAGCCAGAACGTACTAGTTTCCTGGCTGTTGAATCATATAGAAAATTTAAAACAGCTCTCGCACCTCTGCTGATTACTAGTGATCCGAGGCCTACTCAGTATTCAAGCCTTTCTAGTCAGGGGGACTAAACAGGAAAAGCTGCTACATTCAGTCAGGGCTCTGGAACTATTCCAGCTTTACAGTAACAAAATATCCCGGAGTGACACTGGCAGCAGCAGATCGAGATTCGTTTCTGCCTAATAAAGAGGTCTTGGGTCATGAAAAATGTAACAGCCCAGTCCACAGAATGTGAGTTGAAACAGGCCACTGCTTATGGTGCATTTTTTTGGAAAGCATGAATGACCATAGCATTTTTATTTGGCAGCTCAGTAAAAAGACATGGCAGCTATTGAAAGCATAAAGCTGGTGAAAAATAAAATAAAAATGGCATAGTTGTGGCGTGCTTACTATGGGTTGTAAATCAGAGAGAGCTTGTTTTATATCTGTCATCAGGGACAGGATCAGTGAATCCCTGACAGGCTGTTTCTCTGTGACGGTCCCATGCAAACATACAGACAACCCCTGATAAGGTACCTGCACTGGTCTCTTTAAATATTTCTTCAGCCTCTCATGCACTAATAAAATGTGCCCATTACGTTCCTATAAAGCTAGCCACAGCAGATTCACATGTCAAAGTTCAGTCTTGACGAACCACAAATTTGCAATGTCACCCAGGTGGGGTCTGTAGGTGGCATCTCTCATCTTTTAAATGTTGACTGAATGGCCTGTGTATCAGACACAATGAAATAACACAGCTGCAGACTTTTCGATCCAAATGCTGAACGTCATAAATATCAAGTTTGAATAAGCACCATTTATCGAAATGATAAAAATGAAGGCTCAGTTTCATGATGGGAAAAGCTAAGACGTCCCACCTGGTTTCGCACTTGATTCACTCGTGGTTGTACAGCTCTGTTACAGAGAGGCGCTTCTTTTCAGACAAACGATCTTTGACAGGATAGCGGTGAGCAGAGCGCAAACAAACTGACACCAGCCAAGTTCAATTTAGAGCTGCCCTCATGTTAATTAGTTGCAGCACACGCGACATACCACTGGCACATTGGTTATTGCAGACGGCGACAGTGATTCTCAGCAGAAAATGAAAAGCTGCATGGCTGCACACTGCATGGCTTATGCCATAGATTTTTGCTAATAATTATTAGCAAACCTTAGCTAGCACCCAACCATCCCCTTCCAATGTTGCACTGTCAATATTGTCACATGCAATTTTACCCAAACATACATTACATTTCATTTAGCAGATGCTTTCATCCCGACCGGAACAACAAACTGAGTTAGATGTCAATCAAGCACATTATGTGAACGCTTTGACCTAAGGAGTTTTTAAGTAGACATCACAAGTGAAAACACAGGTGTGTGTGTGTGTGTGTGTGTGTGTGTGTGTGTGTGTGTGTGTGTGTGTGTGTGTGTGTTTGTGTGTGTGTGTGTGCAGGCACTATTATAATCTGTTACATAAATGATCATTGTATTTTCCAATGACACATTATTATTGGTTCGTAACTAGTTTGCTAGACCGGCCACAACATTCAAAAGCTGCTCATGGCTGAATGGGTCAATAGGGACAAATATATGAAAACATAATGAGACGGTTCACTTTAAAGGATGAGTTCTGTAGTGTTATGAAATTAAAGTATGCAACTCTTCTTCCACAAATACTAATAACTAATAATTAGAATCACTCAGTGATTATGTGATTTAAATAACAGGAAAGTCTACCTACTGTGTTCACTGTGCTGTTCAGATCAGAGACTTTTAAAGACAAGTTTACTAATTATAGCACATGATGTTATTAGGATGGATGTGTTGCTATTTCATGTTGGTATGTTTGAAGCTACACAACAATGTAAAAATGATGCTATGAAGAGCTCGGGGTGTTGGGAACACAATGACCCACTAGACTGTTCCACGTTTAACAATGAAATCAAATTATATTTACTAGGTGTACTTTCTACAAAGCAATTATTTTCAATGGGAAAATTACTATCCATTGATGTGTGCACAAGCATACAAATGTTCACCGCATAAAGACCATTCAGGCACTAGGCAGCATAACTGAAATATCATAAACAATAGTTTTGACCGATTACATAATCAATAGGCTTGTAGGTCGAACAAAGGGACTTGCAAGAGGCAGGCAGGAAAGAATTAAGCTCCCTCCCGGCCTCGCTCACACGTACAATAATCCTGCTGTGAATCCCCTCTTTGTTCGAAACAGAGTCACCACAATTCCAGTGACTGGTGCTTCAGCAGGAGTTGCCCTGGCAATGCCATAGCTTCAAACTTGGGGGGAGTCTTAAAACCTTTTGTTTACCATTTATTCCCCAAGATTTAGGACAGGCGAGAAAAATCCTCTCCTCTTGCAGAATGGTCAACACTTGAAAATTCTGATAAAAGAACACCTTTGAATTTTAAATAACTTTTAGACAAGTTCTCATCATTCATATATGCTTATTGTTTCCAAAAATAAACATCTGACCTCTTTCCAACATGTGGTCACAAACGTACGAATGACTTCATAATGCAAATAGATTTTTATTGATTTGCAGCGCTCCCTTTCTAAATATGTGACCATGTTACTTTTTTCAGGTTTAAATACTGCCATGTCATCTCTGGTGGTTTCAGCAACTACACATCGACCTGCAGGTAAACAGATTGCAAACCTGTCTTCCTCACCTAATAGTGTACATTTCAAAGGTAACAAATTTGAAGCAGCAGCTATATTTGGTGAATTTGCCTTTGAGCATGTGTCAAGCGCCAAAAAAATTCCAAAGCAAAAATGTCATTGCATCCTTCAGGAATCAGAATCAGAAGTATTTTATTGCCAAGTAGGTTTACACCTACAAGGAGTTTGCTCTGGTTATTGGTGCATACAATGAACATAGAAACATAAAACGCAATAAATACAACATACATAGGCAAAGCAATAAAAAATAGAAAACCAGTATATATTTACTCACTGTTTACTTCTTATTTACTCACTTTTTCCAACATTTATACAAAGTAGCATTTACTTTGACATAAACATTTCTGAATAAAAATATATTTTCCTATAGGTAATAAATTCATATAATTCTAACAGCAGGATCACGCTGTACGTTTTAAATATTAATTCTCAAACTTATCACTGATGACACAATCTGAGTTATTTGGTTAAGGAGAATTTACACCTTGTTTTATCCAGCCAACATGACTGAACTCAACTTTATAAGTGCAATTTGTTGAGTGCCATTTTAATTTAACTATCGGTCTGTCCACTTACAAATGCCATAGTGTTCTTGGGCAAGATACTGAACCCCCAAATGGTGCCCACAGTGTATGAATAGTGTTTGATAAATAAAGCCCTATGTATAGACAAGCTGAATGAATGGGATTGTAAAGCGCTTTGACTAAGCTAGGCTATGACTAAGCAAGTAATATGAGTGGAAAAGCACACATGACAGTGCAAAATGAGCAAATCTTAACTCAACCCCTGTGAGAGGTTTTGGACAGCTCTCTTCACCGCCGTCATCCTCATCAAAACACCTAATGAGGGGGAAAGGGTTTTACATCCCTCCATGAGAGTCCAGCAACTTGTGTAGTGAACCTGTGCTTTCAGATTTTGGCTGCCTAAAACCTTACTAAGACACTTAATGTCAGTCTTTTTTTTTGTCCCATGTCTGTTTTTAAGTCAAAGATCCACTTGTGTAATGTTATGCTCTGGGTATTTATTAAAAGAACCACTGTCTTAGTACAAATCTTTAGGCATTCAGACTACACCATTATATTAGTATAACGAGTTGAAGAGTTTCATGGACAGTGTTTTATCGTGCACACCTTATTGAACATACACACATTGCGTGCAGTTTGTGAAGAAAAGGCTGTAGACCTAAAGCCAGAGACATGAAATGTTAAGTGAACATAATGAAAGGCTGTCCTCGTTACAGAACAATTTACAGTTTAGACTTAGAGCAGATGCTCCTGAACACAGTAGTAAAATAAGTTAGCGCCCATCTAGCATCATTAGCTATGACATTAAAGCAAAATGCCCATGTCAGTGAGATTGCTACAGTCTCTGCAGTGGTTATGTGGATAAGCAAATGTGAGTGTAATCAAACTCTAATATAAGGTTACTGCTATCTAGCAGGGGAGGATAATAACTGCCAAATGGTCATGAGTACCATTTAATGCATTTCCCTGAATTAAGTGTTATTCAAGTATACACTTGTAGGAAGTTAAACAGCAAAACTAGCCTAAGGTGTGAATAAGGGAAGTATCTGCCAACTCTGCATGTTTCCATATCATCTGTGGCTACATGCTCTGTTGTTTGAAATGCATTTCTAGTTGTGGCAATCGGAATTCCATTACCTTCCATGTGAAACAAACAGGTTATTACATATCCATAAATCATTCTGCGGTTCATGATAATATTGCCAACAGGACAAGTTTGGATAAAGGCAACACACACAGCTTTGATACCCGATTTCCTCATCCAACCTTGTTTTGACCAAATGTATAAAATAAAGCTAAAATGCTGTTTTTCTGATTTTATGATATGCGGAGATAAACACACATATTCATACGGTTCATCTATGTGCAGCACTGTCGATTAGTGTGCAGTGGTATAGTTTGATCAACCACAATAAGCACAACGTCATTAACAGCAAAGTGACAAGGCTAAAAATCATTGCCAGCACCAGCTTTTAATTTGACCAACACCAAGAGTCCATAACAAAATGCTCACATATTCTACTTGCTGTATTCTTCACCCTGGCCCACAAGCATGGCAAAATATATGTACAAGTTTTGCAAACACACACCACATCTTGTCCAAGTTTCTCTATGTCAAACCAATTAATTTTAAGTAAAGAGACTTTGCAAAGTTAGTAGTCTACATATGGCTTACATGACAACAAGTGACACAACAGCCCGCAGTCATAACAACTGCCACAACACTGATCCACTGAAACTAAAAGAAACAATTGAATAGCTGGCATCAAAGCCCATCTCTCAAAACAAAGACAGCTGCGACTCTTTTAAATAGAATAGGGCTGGAGGACACAATGTCAGAGCTTTAGAATAGTTTCTTTATTTTATACTTTCAATTATTCATATATTATTATGCACCATAACTTAGTCATAGATTTAGATTACATACTCCACGAAAGCAGTGTTAAAAATAGTTCACATATACCACAACATTTCCAGGCACTATCTCAGCATATAATGTAATAACAAAGCATAACATCAACATCACGGTTTCCAAATTGTGTTTGCAAATACAGCTGCTGCCACTGGAAACTCAATACCATGCTTATCAAATAAATGTATTACTTTGGCCATTGTGCAAGACATTCACCTCGCCGCGTTTGCACAAAACAAAAAAAGACATTTAGTACAAGTTCACACTATCGACTAATTCATGATATGATGACTGTGTGCATATAAAAAGGCATTGATATTAGATTTAACAGATCAGTATTTGATTTGGCTGTGCAGAAGAAATATGATCACATCACACCTGTTTAATCGTTATTGGCTCCAAGTTTGGTTCAGGGGTGATTTAAAAAATGTACTGTTTACTTCTAAGGCTTGCCATTACCTACTTTAATTTGAAGGGCATATTTCCATTTTCATAATTTGAGGTACCGTTCTGTTATTGTTATTTATCGCTATTATTGTTATTAACATAATATACAAACTTCTTTCTGTATCCTGTTTTTTTGTTTGTTGTGCTCTATAAATAAAGTTAATATGAAGTTATCATTGCCTGTTGTTTGTACAGAAGTCAAACGACAATGAGCAGCAGCAGCGATGGAGGTATTGAGTTTCCAGTGGCATCAAACTACATGTATGGGGGAAAAAATGAATGACAAACCCTACCTTCATCTTTCAATGAGTCCTCTAGGCGACCAGTGTGACGAAAGTGGGTCTGCAAACAGAGGATGGAGAAACTGTAAGAGGCATCACACAGATACGGTGCCAACTTCAGTCTGCCACAGCAACGCAGGGTTATGTTATGATGACATCACTTCTTCTGGATGCCACGCGAAAAAAAATGAGAAGCTGGGTGGTAGAACGCAACTCATCGGCTGCACATGCAATCTCTTCCCGTGCGGGATCCACTCTGAACCGAGGCTGCAATTGATTCTAAAAGTTGAAAGATAATTTGCTTTAATAAGCTCTGACTAATGCAGTAGGCTAGTGGCATGCGTGTTGGAGCTTTCGAGCCACATTCCCCAACAATATCTGTGAAGCCGTGGCATGCTGATCACTCTCCTTCGCAGAGCCGTTAAAGCCGTTTATGTAATGCCCAGTGTACTGTAGTCAGCCAGCCAGCCAGCCAGGCAGGCAGTCAACCCGGGGCTTTGGCTACTTAGGGCGGGCAAACGCGAAGTAACATTACGCTTTTCAGAGAGACGACCCCCCCCCCCCCCCTCTCGGGTGACACAAACGCACCGATAATGTGGCGGCTCGTGGAGGACTGATAGACACAGTGAAAGCCACACGGGCGCTCGGGTTTGTGGGTCGGGCTGCGTGCTGTGCTTGCACTGCACTGACTATACAGCAGAGGATGACGCCATTTCTGTAGCTGACAGTCGGCTACAACACTTCAGCGCACAAACGATGGGGTTTGCGGGAGCGGTGCTAACAATTCACCTGCCAGCGCCACGGCCACTTCTGCCAGGGGTCTCTTGTTTTCTCCACAATTAAAAAAGACAACACTACACACGGCGACGCGGTTGCTTCTTTCCCCCCCTTTCGTGTCTGTGCCTCGTCTCGGTGCGCTGCTCTTTACGGAGAGCGCACTCAACAGCAGCGGTAACAACACGCAGCTTGTGGGCACACAAACGCAACTCAGACCTTTAGGGAAATGTTAAATATAAATGCTGGATCGATTGGCGAGGAACCAGTCGTCCAGCGAGAGGGAGAAAGTCACTTTCTTTCTCCACAAAATGTTGCCCGTATCGACTGGTCTGGCTTTTTTCGCTGACTGCTCACTGTGGAGTGAGCTCTGCTCCTGACAAAGAAACAAGTCGACGGAGCGGTTCGCAACAAGGTCACGTTCGTGCGGGGAAGAGCCGTGGAAAAGAGGCGCAGCGACATCGCGTTAATACCCACAACGTTTCACTATCGGAAGAGAAGCCAAGGTCGCAGCCCTCGTTTGGGTCTGTGAGCGATCCGCGGAGCATACAATGTCACCCGCCCCAGACGATCCGCCGGACAGCGACTGACCACCGCCGTCAATAACAGCCCGAGCCTCGACCATCTTTCCCCCGCAGTGCTCACAAAACACACGGTCAACTAAAGCACCGACTCCATTTAGAGCTCCCCCCCTCGTGATTCCTGCAGCCGCGGTGATGTTGTAAAAAAAAAAAAAAAGACTGGTCACGCAACACAGTGAATAGTCTCCTCCGAACAGAGGGGAAAATAGTCCACCTCGCATCCAATGCCCCGACCGATCAAACGGGTGAGTTCCTCGACCCAAGGCTGCCCGTCTTCCTCCTCCAGCCCACACCGGGACGAGTCGACCGTTAGAGGCTAACGACACTGGAGGTGGTGGCACAAAAGAAAACCACCAGACGATGCCATGTACCTGTGAAACTACACTCCGCTTGCTCGACGAATCACATCCCGCGGCGACGTCGGGCTTATGCGGGTCCGTCAAATATCACTTTTGACGGCTGAGACAAGCGACGACCAGCCCCTCCGAGGATTCCTCCGCTGAACAACACAACCCCCCCCCCCCCACCCGCTGGTGCTCTTCCAGCGACGCTCGCGACTAGTCAACCCCCGGGAGTAGCATAACCTTTCCCTGCGCTCACCATCTTAATCCGGGCTGGCTTTAACAGCGTAACTTTATGCCGAGCAAGCTGCCTCTGTATTCCCGGTGGCCGCCTCCCGGTAAAGCCGCCTACGAATTCATTCATTTCCTCAAATCCCATCGCTGCATTAGTTAACAAGTTAGCTAACGTCAAGGTTGGCTTGGTAGCGAGCTGGTGAAAGACGTTCCAAATAGCGATGGCTTGTACCGAGCAAAACAACACTCACCTACGCCGTCAAGTGGAGAAAGACTTCTGCTCGTCGACGAAAATGTATCAGTAATCCATGCGGACATTTATGTGCGGAACATGAGATGTTTTCTGGTCGGCGCTCAGTGCTCGCTAGATGCGGATGGTAAAAGTGGTTTTCGCAGAGCGCTGCTGTTTGTCTCGAGTAGCTCCTCTAGGCTAGCTCTGTCCGATCCTCTGCCCGCCCCCAGAGCACGATTGACGGCCACGTAAAGCCCGCCTCTGCCAAATCCACGCTCGTCCATTGGCTGTCACGGTGAAGGGAGACGCCCCGGCGCCAGGTGATTGGTCGATAAGGGAGAAAAATATCCTCAGTGGAGTTTGTGAAGTCATCTCCTGGTTGGTCGTCACAATACAGAGAGAAAGAAATTATGAAAAACTACAACCCCCGGCTTTTAAACACAAGATGTGTTCGATTTGGTACACGGTCTGTCCCGACAAGGCAGACACACGTTTTCCCTATTGCCGAGCAGGCGGGGACAGTTACAGGGTATTGTGGACAAGTGACTGCAACACACAGTGTCCGCGGCACCCATGTTACATTCCCCACCCACCCTGCGCCTGCTCTGTGAGCAAACCGAGGAGTATAAACGCACAATCCAAGCTAGCCTGTGCTTAGAGGCGTTTGTGCACTGAGCGGCTGTAGCTTAGCCCAGCATCCGGTTAGTTAGCCCGTGACTCGCGTATCATAACGAAACTATGAAAATGTGCATGTGGCAGTAATATCGAGTGCCTCGGTCGACCAGCGATACAGCGGAAAGTTTTTATTTTGTAAAGGAAAGAAAAAATGTTTTAACGGTGGTATAGCGGCGCGTATGTTTTAGCCTACTAGTGCTAGCTGAGTAGCAGGGTGGCTAACTGGAGCACAGGACCCGGCTTGTCAGCAGACAGACAGACCTGATCTAAGGTGGGTGGTGTCTAGGAAATTAGCCTGATGTCACATTTTCAAGTTGTGCTCTGTATGTCTGTATGATTTGGTTCTTAATGAGTCAAACCTCATTTGTAGTGTCTTCTAAATTCTAATGTAAAGGGGTTGTCAACATGATGGGGAAACTATCGGACAATAACTAGCAACAAACTATTTGGCAAATATTCAACATAAAAAGTATCAACACTTCAGAATATAAGTACGAAAGAGACATTGCTGAACTTGGAAATGTGGTATTTGTATTTTAGAGTGATAATTGACATGACTTGATGGTAAATGATGATATAAAATGTGTAAATATATCTATTATATGCAATGTTAAGTGTGGTGGGATTATAACGTACACTCAAGAGTATTAGGTGTTTTGCAATTGTTTTTATTATAATTGATTTGTATTTTCTTTTAGTTATTTGCAATTTACATTTGCCCATATTAAACTAGTAACACTTTCCTCTGCTGGAGTTCCATCTGTTCAAAAGCAGTGATGACTCAGTATAATTGACTATGGAGCTGGTCTTCCCTAATAAAATGTTGCACTGTCTCTCTATTTGAACTTGGTGGAAATCAAATGCAACATTATGTTGTCTTACAGAAAATGTCACAATAGTCTGATAATCAATTTGATGGTTTAGTGAGGATAAGCAGAGCTGCAGTGACTAGTTCCTTTTGAAATTAATTGGTATTTTAGTAAAACAGCAGTTTCACCCTTTTAGTCTGATGATACTGGATACAAATTATGTATTTTTGGGCCTTTTTATGATATTTAACATAAATAGCCTTCCTTTGTAAAGAATGAGTTAGTTTTATATTTGTTGGAATGATATACTGCTACTGACAGGCCAGATCTTTCTATTTGTAAAGCTGCATCGCTCCTCATCAGTTTGCATGATTCACAAGTTAATCCAGTCATGTGATGATGGTGCCATACACAAGGGAATTCATGACTCAGCACATGTGTCAGACTCCCAGTTCATTACGTCATGAACATAATTTATCAAATTTGTCAAAACCTATAATTCTGATTGAGATGAATTAGAGCACTTTTTAATGTAAACCTTTTCCTTAACTGGTTCCCCATGCTGTCAGTATGGTTAGTTAAAAGCTGTCTAGTTTGTGGGTCGGGGGTGCTGATAGGGACATGATACAAGACTGGTGTGCATGGAACATCTCCCAGCGGCAGCCTATATTGTATAGAATACTGTACAGTATATTGATTACTAGATTACTGTATCCTATATTGTCTCTGATTTAATTTGAAATGCTATGCAAGGTAACGTTCCCATCCCTCTGTAGCACAGCGACCAACCTCTGGTCGTCTTATTTGTCAATGTAGTTTTGTAAAACTAGCTCCCATTAGTTTTTAGTCTGAAATGTTTTGGATTTCGTTTGCATGTCATTTGTCGTCTTTTTGGTTTTACTTCATCTATGAGGACCATTAAGGTGCTTTGTTAGACCCCTTACAGAACTGGTTTAAATATCCAGCTTAGATTATCATTGATAAGTTGACATCTTTAGGTAGAGATCTACCACATTTCAGGAATCAGGTGACATCACCTGGCTCAACTCATCCTTCAACAACAGTCTTCATTTATCTTTTTCCTCCAGTGTAAATATTCGTACATTTAAAGCAATGGATTGTGACCCGGGAACAACCTCTGAGCGGATTCTGCTGGAGCCATACAAGTACTTGTTGCAACTGCCAGGTGAGTTTTTTTCAGTGACTAGTGGGAGTCAGAGTGATAAAGCTGAAAGATCATCAAGAGACATGTTTGATGCTGATGACCCTTCGAACCATCATGGCATTTGCATGAGCTTGAACTTAAAGGCATTCAATTTGTCCTTTATAACTGTTCAGTCTGTAATCAAAGTACATGATGTTTTACGTTGCACTATTGAAATGCAGGCACTATATCTTTCTGATGTAATACTCAAATTTCAGCATTGAACTGCGGGCAATGATTTTAACCCATCTAAATGTTTACAAAACAAAATTTTTTGTTATTTGTATAAAAAACTGCTACGAACGTGTTTAACATCTCAGTATTGTCGAGGCTAAGTTGTCTCAACCACCCACTAATGTGCTGCTGTTTAGGAGACCACCTTTTAGTATTTGTTTCTTCAGGTCTGCTCTGTCACATTTTGTCTGTGGAGAAGTGACTGATCTAACGCCACAATTTCGTGTGTTTGTAAATAGGACAAGTCGGCTGAAATGGTTTTTTGCTCATTTTGACTTTCCTCTGAAAATGAATTTCTGGAATTTTTAATGTGGGAGTTTTTCATACTTCCATGTTAATACACACTCAGAGCTGCTTTTAATAAGTGGAATTAAAATGTTATGAATCTGTGTGAGGCTGATAACTGTATGTTAAGATTTTTACTTGAACTAACAGTTAGGGTGAGATCAGTGCCATGAAAGTTTGATGCTTTTGGAATATATGATGAGGAATCAGTTGCATGTTATCTTTTACTTCTCTTTGCTGACTCTAGACCATATGTCTACATTTAAGAAAATTTAGCTTTTTTTTTCTGCTCTCTCCTCAGGAAAGCAAGTGAGGACAAAACTCGCCCAAGCATTCAACCACTGGCTCAATGTCCCCGACGACAAACTGCAGGTGAGAAAGCGGCCATTTCAAGTCTGTTAACATTCAGAGGGTTTTTTGTTGTATCCTGAAGCAATTAATATTTGAATGTAACCAGAGTGTGTTTTCAGCTGAATATAAATGTAAAGCTTGGGGTGTTGATGCAGCTGAGGATCAAGTGGAATGCAATCTATATTTGTTTGATCTTTTGGTTAAAAATACAGCTTTGCCTTTATGCAGTTTTAAACAAATGTGGATGATGCTCCTGTTGCAGAGTTCAGGGATACATCAGTTCGTTGTGGTTTTTCACTGCATGTAGTCAGTAGTGTAGCTGTTTTAAGAGATGATCTCAAAAAGATCAAGTGTTGCTGTGGTGAAATGCTGTTGAGTTGGTTTAACACATCTACTCCAGCAGATCTCTGGAAAAAAAATGGGGTCTTACATTTCTTGGTAGTTTGTCTTTCACATAAGAAGAACGCAGCAGGAGATTGTCCGGGTCAGGTGCGTTCACATCAAGCACCTAAACAATGAAGTCGCCTCTTATCCCCAAGAGATCTTGAATATCGATTTCTTTCCAAGTCGACATCTTCGTAGGCATCTTCTACATCTATGATAGCTCTTCTTCATCCTGAGATATTTCACCCCCCTGTATTCTCACACTGGCATTCACATTTTTTTTTACTTATTACTGGGAGGCTGGCAGGAAAAGTTCTGGAAAGTGTCTGTAGCAACTGACTTGAACATTCTCACGTACAGCCCCCTCTGAGAGCCAGAAGCTTTCTTGATACCAAGTGTCAGATGCTGTGTTGTGTTCACGTCTGATCAGGTTTTATTGAACCATTTCCTAGACTCATTTCTTATCTATAGAACAACGAGAGCTCCAATTAATCTTGAATAAGGATCCATGCCGGTTCAGAATGAATTAAATGTCAAAATGACTGCAGTTATTCTCCAAAAAGTCACTAATAGGGCCATTAACGAATTTTGCTTCTTAAATCATGAATCGTTAGTAGTACACAAATTTGCCCAATGTGGGTTCATTTAAAACACATGCACTGTTTGTTCTCTGTTCATCATTTTTGAAAAGGCTCTCTGACAAGATTTCATTGAAGGTGTCAACTCACAACTCAGGGTTTTCTGTTCACTCAGGGGTACATTAACAATAACTTTATTTAATAATATCATGAAGAGCTCTTCTCTAAATTATGTAGGAAAGTAAAACAAAGGGAAGTAAAACAGTGCCAACTGTAAATGTCACAGTTGACCACAATACAAACAAATAAATTATATAACAGAACCATAATACAGTTTCCATTCATCGAAGAGGATGAACCTGCACAAAAAAACAGTGTTTATCATTTCTGTTCAGATTAATAGCATTTTGATGTTAAACAAGTTAAAGATGTTCTACACTCACTTATATCCTGATAGTGAATGTAGTGTGTTAAGGTTTTGTATGTTTACAGTATCCATAGTTAAAAGAATGACTTTTGTTTTGTATTAGAATGTGTCCGGCACAGAAAATGTGTTAAAAAAAAGAAGAAGAAACGCTTTAATGCAAAAGTCTACTTTTACTCTCCTCAGTTTCTGTTTCCTGTCTTGTTGAGCATGTTGTGGACTCATCTTGACCTTTATGTGCGAGTGTGTGTGTGTGCGCCCGCGCTCTTACTGGTCATGTGATACTCATCTCTCCTACAAGTGCTACTCAGACAAATGGTTGACGTTTTCCCTTCTCTTATTCCTCAGCATCGTCTGCAAAGAATAAAAATCAGTTTGAGCAGAGATCTGCTAAGTTTCTAATTGGAAAGAGTGGTTTTGTGTTTCCGGAGAAAGTGAAAGCAAGACTTCCCAGTGAGTTGAGGTGTCACTAATCTTTTTTAACTTACTACATGTGAGTTGCTGAGAAATTGAGTTTATTCCAAAGGCTTTAAAATTATAACCATATGATATTAATCCTTTAAAATTTGTAATTCGGAAGTCAGATGTCTGTCTTCATAAAAATCCTTTAAGCTGCATTGCAAATTTTTTTTTACCCTGAAATAGCGGCATTAAAGTTTAGTTTAGTTTGATGGTAAACTGATTTGCATGAGTGAGAATGATGCTCTATGTATCTATGGTGAGCGGATCTGATCTCCTGTGACAAGTGTGGAAGTGACAGTTTTAAACTAGACTGGCACCCAGTAGAGCGCACATCTCTGCCAATGCCCAACATTCCCCTAAATTCAATCAAGCGGCTCCAAATTACACACTCATAGAAATCAGTGAACCATGAATTATTCCGGCTGATTGGCGTTCCTGCTTCTCCTCACTCATAAATGATTTCAAATGAACTACTCAGGGATTTATTTGTGTTATTGAGCAGGACACTCACTACTGCCCCCTTTGTTAGGTCAGACCATTGACCTTATACTCATAGCATTACCATTACCATGGCAAAATAGTCCCTCATCTAGTAGCAAAGATATGGAGACAAATCTGTGTTTCCTGTATGTACTTAGAGTCATGGTGCAGTTTGAAAATTTAAAGAAGAGCATTTCAACATTCAAAGTGGGATTTTTTTTAAATAATCACATTCCACCCAGCTCTTCACTGAAGTGCTGACATTTTCAATGTGGGAGCTCATGTGCTCCTGGAGGCTACATATGTTAACTGGTATGACGGATCAGGTTTTGATACACGGATTGTGCCCATATCTTCTATTTGTTCTCCGGATTATTCCCCTTCAAACATAATTTCCATGTTATTGTACATCAAGTACTTGATGTTTAATCTACCTCACATATCAAAGAACCATCTCCCCACGTTGCCCCCTCTGTCTCAAACCCTCTATCTCTGTATAACAGCTCTGTAAACTCCTGCTGAACCCATCATGCAGACTGAGAGCACTCCTCTCATCATCATTAGCACACTGCTGCAAAGAAGTGGCCGCCATGGAAACAACCGTGCCTTCAGATAGATGGAGGCAGTGACAGTGGCACACGGCCTCATTCATTTCGCAGTGCGCTTTTTTTTTTCTTCTTCTTTCAAACCCCCATATGTGCTTGTGTGCTGTGTAGTAGGAAATTCCCTCCTTACACATCAGTTGCCTTGCAACCTTTTAGCTGACTGGCTTCCTCTTGTTCTCTCTGACAGTGTAGAAAAGGTTAGCTTTTATATGCTGCCTCCCGTCTCTCACTTTGACAGCTTGTGTCATTCGTGGGAATGTCTTCAGCCTCGGGCCCAGAGCTTCTTATTATAATTGAGTTATCCCTCTCAGACAGGTCATATTTTTTTAGAGCCTGAAATATGGCAGAGGATTATCATTGCACAGACCAGATAAGAAGTTGGGATTGTGTTATGTAACAAATTGTTGTGCAGTAAGGGCTGATCAGGCTAGACAGTACTTTTGTGATACATTTACATAGCAGTTCCTTTTTTGTCGACAGGAAATGGTAGTCAGCCTGATATATACTGACACTCATCTTGTGATCAGTTTAGTCGATGAATAAACAACAGCCACACTCATTAAATATGCGCTCCACGATTCAAAGTAGCTCCTCTGTTGTGGTATTGAAGTTTATACATTTTTTACGATGACAGTGAAGGTTTGTTTATCTCTAGTCAGCTGGTCCACCTCATCTACTAAACCTGCAGGATCACCCTGTACCTTCAGTTAATCAGGGCTCCAATGTCCACATGGGCTTCTAGATATGTTACAATCCCTCCATTAAAATCCAACACAACAGATGTTATATATTTTGTTTACTTACATTATCCAACAATACATTTCTTATTGTTTCTTCCTCTGTTTGTAATGGTCCCTTGTAATGGATCATGATTAGACATTACTGTTTGCTGCATAACGTGAATAAAACTTAATCTGAGTCCCACACAAGGTCGAATTTCATCTACATTGCCAGTGAAGACAACAACTCCCATGATCCCACAGTGTTTCAAAGCATCATCAAACTAGGTATTTTTGTTGTTTTGATTGAGAAGCCCCTCTCGGCCCAAGTTACATATTTAATCTATACCATAAAATGTCAAAAACAATCCATGATTCAAAAGAAACTCAAGACAAAACTGTGGTATGTGGAGAATTTGACAAACTAGTGTGATCACACAATACGACTGTGTTAAATGACCTTGTAGGTCCTGCTCTCTGACATACTTTGGGTGATTAACCACTGTACTCAGCACCGTCTGTAGTTATTCTAATTGAAGGAGGTTTATCTGTGTACATGGGTGACTTGTCTGTTATTTCCCCTTCAATATACTGGACCAGTTTGTTGTGAAGGATTCACTGCATTCTTAACGGATAACTGATTGTAGCTTTGGCAAACATTGAGTTCCTGCGTCAATAACCTCTGTTAATGACTGATGTCCTCTCAGAGCAGTGAAGGTTCCTTCACTTCTCTGGGGTCCGGATTTATTTTTGGTCACAGTTTTGCCAGGTGACTACACCTTCATGTTTCACTTTAACCTCTTTAAATCTGGTCTTTTCCCAGGCCCCTGCCAGTACATAGTAGTAGTAGTAGTAGTAGTACATCTCTGCAACTACAGGGCCTCTATGAATAATCTTGGTACAAAGATAAAACTTATCAGCTCTCTGCAGATGTTCAAGCATCAGTATAGATGACACTAGGTTAGAGAAACAACATTTAGAGTGAATATCCCCTATGAGTTTTATTCATGTTACACAGCAAGTGTGGAATACAACATGTGGAAGGAGGAAACAGCCAACTGGCTAGAAGTGTGTTTTCCTTTGCCATACATTGGATAACCCAGAAATGAAAGCAGAGACGGGCAAAGTCACAGGCAAAGCTTGAATTTTAGTTGGAAAAATTGGGAACATTTAATTACAGAAGTTAACAAACTATGTGTAGTCATGTTTAGATATTTTCATTTTAAGGAAGAACTGTTCCAAAATCACATACTGGTTACTCATAGCAAATGAAGATGGAACACAACATAAATGAAAAAGTTCATATCCCCTATGAAACCATGCAGTTGTAGCCTAAATCTTCTATTAATTTCATATCACAACATCTGAACATTATCTGTAACACATTTGAAATAGTTTATTGACTTATAGTTCACATAGGCCACAGTCTGTTTGCAGTGAACCTTTGAATCCTCAATTGTGTTTTTGTCGTCTGTGTAATAATATTCCTCCCTCGTTCGTGTGTGCATTCATTGTAGCTCCACCAACCACCCCCTCACTGCTCTCTTGTGAGTGGCTCACTGAGGTTGCAGGGTGAGCAAGTGTCGGGGACCCTGCCGAGGGAAAGGTTGCGTTTGGCGGATAAACTGCTCAGCTGGCCCAGCCTTGACCATCTGCCCGATCCACTGAGCGTCTCTTTGTGCTCCCCCAGCCGCGTACAAACAGCTTTCATTACCAGGCCACACCACTTGTGTTTTAAATCAGCAGAGCACTCCAGCAGGCTGCACTGCCAACTCAGGACAACAGACACCTGATTGACACCCTGGCTGCTTAGTGTCAAATGCCGACCTGAGACAAAGCCAACTTTGGTTTTCAGACAGAGGATGTTTCACAGTGGATGGCAGTGTGCTACTCTGATAAATGACTCCTGACACGAGTTCAGCAGGCATCTCAAGTATCTACGCGGTGTGTTTTTCTACAATACCCTTGACTCACTGCAGCAGTGCAGGAGTGTTATGGTTGTTCCAGGGTCGCAGTGTATTAGAGCTGTTGGAGTTTGTCAAAACTGTGGTCGTTAGGGCACCGAGGTCAAGTCCTCAGGCCTGGTCAGTCTCTTTTCAGCAGGGTCACCTCTAACAGCCTGGTCATGTGACATTTCCACTAAACTCATCAAGCCAGTTGCTCTCGCTTACTCTCTCTGTCTCTGCTTCTCTTTCTTTCCCGCAAATCCAAGTTTCAAAGCGAAACCAGATAAAATGCCTTAATCTGAATGTGATTTTGACAGGCCTGCGGTGTGTCTCTGCTGAACTCTTTATTCTCTCTGACTTACTGCCTGCTTCCATTCATCAACAACTATTTAAGGCTCAGTGGAACCGTGAAGACATGGCACCCTCTGCTGTTTACAAGTTGTAATGCATAATTTACACAAAGCTCCCAAGAACCTGTTACTGTCTCTACTACTAGTTCAAGAGAAAATAGATTAACGCTCTTCCTTGGTAGCACCTGATCTAACTTTTTTTTTGGTATGATTTCCAGGTGATCATTGAGGTGACGGAGATGCTGCACAACGCCAGCCTGCTCATAGATGACATAGAGGACAGCTCCAAGCTGCGCCGTGGCTTCCCTGTGGCCCACAGCATCTACGGCATTCCCTCCGTCATCAACTCAGCCAACTACGTCTACTTCCTGGGATTAGAGAAGGTGCTAACCCTGGAGCATCCCGAGGCCGTCCAAATGTTTACCCAGCAACTACTAGAGCTGCACCGTGGCCAGGGCCTGGACATCCACTGGAGGGACACCTACACCTGTCCTACAGAGGAGGAATACCGCAACATGGTGCTGCAGAAAACTGGGGGGCTCTTTGGTTTGGCTGTGGGCCTGATGCAGCTCTTCTCCGATTGGAAACAAGACCTGAAACCGCTCCTGAACACGCTTGGTCTCTTCTTCCAGATCCGCGATGACTACGCCAACCTGAGCTCCCGCGAGTACAGCGAGAACAAAAGCTTCTGCGAGGACCTCACCGAGGGCAAGTTCTCTTTCCCCACCATTCATGCCATATGGTCGCGTCCAGAGAGCACCCAGGTGCAGAACATCCTGAGGCAGCGCACAGAGAACATGGACATCAAAAAGTACTGTGTGGACTACATGGAGAAGATCGGCTCGTTTGCCTACACCCGTCAGACACTGCGGGACCTGGAGATCGAGGCGTACCGTCTCATCGAGCAGTGTGGGGGGAACCCTCAACTGGAGAGCCTGGTCACACACCTCAGCAAAATGCATCACAAGGCTGAAGCAACGGCAGAGGCCAGTCCCGAGCCGCAATCCAGCGAAAACCACTGACCTCATCTAGCTGTCACCACTGCAGTACCCACATACTGACCCTGCACACTCCACTAACACACAAGCTTCACTGACAACACTGATGCAGACATACAAATTCCTAAGAAAGCACAACACACATATTAATGTTACATTTTACGAGTCACAATCATAAAAGTTGAACACGTGAATTCTAGTGGACTGCTTTGACTGCATTCAGGAGCAGTCCCAAATGTTGCCTTTACCTTCTGTGCTAAACAGCATCCTCCAAGTGTTGCTTAACAAAGAACTCATCACCAATTTTTATATTCATGTGTATCTGCGCCGTCAATGTATTCAAATTACAAAGAACTTCCTACACTTAAGTTTGCTTCTCATGCAAATGAAAAAAGCTTGAGAGCCCCGATATGAGCGATACAGTGCATATAAATGTATTTTCTCATGTTTTGCCACCAAATTAAAAGTGTGAAGTGTATGTAGCGCAGAGTGAATGCTGGGTGTGTTATTTAAGATACGACTGGATGGATGGATGTGTCGAGCGTTTGATGTGGGATTTGCGGATACTTAATCGTGAAGCCACCAGAGTGCCAATCCCGTGGAAAAGACCTGCAAGTCGATCGTCTACTTGTGATGTAACATGTTGGTATTATATTCAAAGTAGCACTCAAGTGGTTTTTGCTTGGCTGTTTAGGAATACAGTGTTGAGGTTTGGTCTATTGATCAGATTCAGCGCGGCTCTTCACATCTCCAATGTTTGGAATGGGGACTTTGTGCTGTTGTTCTTTGCATCTCTTGAATAAAACCAACATTTAAGAATAACCTGCAGGCGAGTCTGACTTCTAAAACTAAGTTCTACGTCTGTCTGAGGAATCCCAGCCAGTTTGGTCGTCACTGCTTTGAACTGAACAGGTTGTTCTAACGTGACGGGGAAGAGGAGCGAATCTCGTCCAGTGATGAGCAGCGCCATCTGCTGAGCACATGGGTGTAACTGAAAATCAAGAACTTTGAATTTGTGTCAATAACCTTGCCTGAACTGGTCTTGATCTCTTATGTAGAAGGTTTTAACAATCTTAAAATGTCTAAAAAAAAAAATATAGAAAAAAGGCTGAGATTCCATCTATTATCTTTACTGATTATCCTTTTACGATTGTGGTTGGCGCTGGAGCCACCATGGACAGGTCGCCAGCGAATCACAGGGTCAACATGGAGACAAACAATCATCAACACCCACAGACAATTAGGCTTCCAATTAACCAAACCCCCTATCTGTACTGTGGGAGGAAGCTGGAGCACCTGGAGAAAACCACATGGCTGAAGGGGGAGTCCAACTGGGAACATATCAAATCAAATCAAAGTGTTCATTGTCAATAATAATTATCCCAGTTTTAGGCCTTAGAAAGTTTCAAGATAATGAATACTAGATCTTAAATACATCTTAATTATGTAAATGTTAATTAATCGCTACCTTCTTTCTTAGTGTAATAAATATACAGTCCTAAATTATAGGTAATAATTTTCAATAAAAACTACCAACAAAACATTTTGTTTTTGGCTCCTTGTTGAGTAAATGGTATGTGAAGTTCAAAATGAAATATTATAAAACAAAAAAAAGCAAGACCAACGCGTAACATGAGCAATAATAACGGGACTCAGTTATTCATTCATATCTTTCCACCTCTTGAAAAGTCTTAAATTGATCTTGTGGAAAACTGCAGAAACCCTTTCTGGGGTCCCGCTCCCACAAATTTAGCCCAAACATTTGCACACACACACACACACACCTCAAACACATGGAGCCATGATTATTCACACTTTATTTAATCATGAATCTTCCCCTGCAGCCTTCGATCCATGTGTGATACTTAAGTGCAAACAAACTGCACAGTGCAAGATGTGCGGTGAGGCGTGACTGTTAAACAACCTGCTGCATGTTTACCTCTGAGGAATCTATTCACAGGGTGGTGCCTATGGCCGTGGTTGGTGTTCTTATCGTCACCACGGGGCACCAGTCATTTAAATCCTGTATTATCTGTTTGTACTGTTGTGGGATCGGCCCTGAGCCGCTGAAAAGGCAGCGCGGCCCTGTGGACAGAGGTTATCTGTCCCAGGCAGCCCTGTTGACTCACTGAAGCCATCGCTCCTGACGGCTGCAATTCAATTAATCGTGTGGGAGTTTTTCTTCCGGGGGAAATGGGGATTGAGTTGAGGCTCCTCTGAAAATCAATTCATCAAAATGTCAAATTCTTGAACATCTAAGGGACCGGCTCCTTCGCTAATTTTCCTACATGGCACAAGCGCGGGGAAAATGTGATGCAAATGCTTCCTCTGATTTGATAAACAGCTGAGACGTATGAAGTGGCTGTTTTGCAGAGATGGCCTAAGTCCATCACAACAATCAAAGCCTCTCACGGTTCTCATTTCTCCTCTCCCACTCTCTGGGTCGACCGGATTGATTTTCTCCACCCACAGTGTCTGAGTTCTCTTTGGGAGCAGAACAGAAAAGCTTTGTTGTGCGCGGAGCGACAAGGCTCGCTCACCGTCTCCCTCATCCTCTGCAAGCTTTGGATTATTTATCACTGGGCTGCGCGATGCTAGTTTGTGTTGCTTGGTAGCACTCCGGCGGATGTTTCATAAATATTCGTGTGGCAGCAACACAAGTTTGAAAACCTCATGGCTGAGAATGGGAATTAGTTGCTGCCGCTGTGTTTTGTCAACCTTCACTGATTTCAGTCTTTCTGGTGATTCGGCCTTGGGCGTAATTTACAGGGGGGGATTGAAGGGGCTAGGACCCCTCCGATAATCAAAACCGAACTGTACGACCCCCAATAGTCACATCATCCCACTGAAGGAAAAATATTAACTTTTATAAATAAAGCGGTTATCATAAAGTGGTGGGTTTCTCGATTCAGTTATTGCAGCACGAACAAAGAATACATTTCACCCCAATTTTTATTATAGCTACTTTGCCTAAAAGCTACTTTGCATTATCTGGCATTTATAATGCACAAATTATTGTTGTATTATTTCTAAGGGATTTCAAGTGTAATAAGTAATAATTTTGAGTGTTTCACCATTTGACCTCAATCCCCCCCCAGTGTTCAACCCCAAAATTACACCCTTTGATTCTACTAAATGGAAATTTCACTGCCTAGAGTTGTTTTACCTTTTCCTTTTTAAATGAGCTCACTAGGGTTAAGCTTTCTGCAGTTTCCCTTCAGGTGCACTTTGTTTGACACATTCACACCTCAGAGTCTTTCACTGCAGACCTGCTCCACTAGAGCAACTGGCAGGACGTTTTATTCCAGCCACCGAAACTCTGAGGGGAAAACAACTCCGGAATGGTTTAAATGTGGTTTGAACTAAATCACTTTTACCCTAAATATGTATTCAGGGAGAGAATCATTCATTCGTTCACAGCCATGTTTAGACCAGTTATTGTCAAACAATCCTGTGAAATGACCACAACCTACACCTCCTCAGGCTGCAGCTGCTCTCTGTCCAAACCCATTCATTCTTACACGTGAGATTTTTTTAAATAGGTCACAAATATATAGTTTCACTCCCAAACAAAGCTCAGTAACTTCGGAAAACAGTCGGACATTTGTTGGGGACTTTTTTCCGTCACTGGTTTGGTGCAACAATGCTGAATTCTCTTTATCCGGATAACTTCACTGTTGATTAACTCTTATCGTGGCATTTGTTAAAAATCAATTAAACATTAATATCACTTGTTGCATGGACTTTGTATAAAAAGCTCCCACCACGTTACAATGTTCATGCCGGTGTGGTTATCCTCTTCATGTCAGTGGTTCCACAGCAACACGTCTTCTCATGATTTATCCGGACAGCACTCAGTTATATGTATTAACCTCGAGTCTCATTGGGCATAAATAGAAATTAAAAAATACCCACTGATTTCTACCTTTAATCACTGTCGCCTACATGAAGCTGTCTCTGGGTCGGCTTGTGGCTCATTAGGGGCTTTTTTAAAGTCTAAGAAAAATTATCCTGAATGAGCTGCATCATGGGAAAAGTATGTTTTTGGAGCTTAAACCGCACTGGGGACTAAAAAGTCTTGTGTTTTGCTGCATCAATTCTTTTTTAATGAATCTTTCTCCTGCAAGCCTTCCATCCTTGTCTAAGTGCAGCACATAATTGCTGGAGTAACTCGCCAAAGCTGAACCGAGGGCAGCTGCACTCACTTTGCTGACACATCTCAGCATTTTCTCCATATACGGCGCTGCATCACTTTCCAAGAATCTCTCCATCAGGCCGATGAGCTAATTGATGATCCTCTTAGGGCAAAACAGTCATCAGTAATGGTTCAGTAATGACTGAGATGATTGTCCTGCGCAAAAACAGTGTCATGGTAAATCTGCCGTGTAGCTGCAGCAGGGGTCAAGTGTTCTCATGATTCACTCACTCTTTGCATTACTCTGTCAAATAAGCACAATGAGAATGTGTAATTGTGTGTTGTGTCTAACAGCCAGCCCTCCACCGAATGTGTCATCCAACGGCGGCTCTATGTCACACGCAGAGCAGCTATGTCCTGCTAATGTTTGCAGAAAGTGACAGCCATCGCCTCAGCAGCCTGAGACAGTGTCGCTCCATGGAAATGAGAGGGAGCGAGCTGTGGGTGCAATTTCAAGTTTGGGAATGGAAACGTTGCCCCATTAGGGCATAGTTGTGCGTCTAATAATATCCCCTCACTGCCGTGAATCAGACTCAGACAAATACTGATTTTTGATGCCGGGCGTCATGAATAAATTATTTCCTCCTCGTTTTAGTGCACCCAGGGGAGGGGGGAGGTGGCGCTGATGGAGACGAGGGGGCTGATTGACAGCGACGTGTAACGCTCTGCGAGGAGGCTCGAAGAATCTGCAGTTATTTGAATGAGTATGCAGATGCACGCCACTCGGCAGACTGTAAGCTCCTCTCTCTCTCTCTCTCTCCGTCTGAGATCTGGGACAGCTGTGCCTGATCTGATTCACGGCCTCTTCACTCCGACACCACAGGTACGTTTTAATTTCATCAGGGATGTGCTGTGGTCGCTCAGTCTGCTGCAACAAGACACACTGGTATTACACATGCCCCTCGCTGGTGGCATATAATCTCATCATAACGTATAAAGGCTCACGCTGGTAAATCAGATTGTTTCATTTAAATAGTTTAAGAACAAGTTCCCGAAAGAGCAGCTTCTACATATAGTCTATAACAAAATCAATGGTTGCATAAGAGAACTAATGGATGTGATGCTGCTTCTGAGTTTATTTACAATACACAGCTGCTTGTCCTGTCAAGTGTTGTCACCCTGTGTGGGAGTGCTGACTGATTAACAAGCATATAAAGAAGTACAAGAAGTAGCAAAAGGTAATGGATAAGTAGCTGGAATATTTAAATGTGATAATTAGGTAAAAGTTAAAAGTACACTAGTTAAAACTGTTAAAAGTATAGTATGGGAAGTTAATCAGTGATTAAAGCGTTAAACTTCTTGAAAATTAAAAGTGATGAATAGCTGGAATATTAAATATTAAATAGTTAAAATAGTCATCAATACAAATAGCTGGAATAGATATCAGTAATGATCAAATAATTAAAGTGATTACAGTATGAATAGCTGAAAACTTAAAAGTAATGATTAAATAAAAATTAATAGAAAATACTAATAGAATAAATGCTGCAAAAGTTAAAAGCCACAAATCAATTTAATCAGTGAAGTTAATGATTAAAGTGATGGATAAACGGCAGAAATAAAAGTAAATAGTAGCTAAGTTACAGGTAATCAGTCAAGATTGTTAATGGTTAAACAGTGAAAAAAGTTAACATATAGGATTAAAGGTTGAAATAGTTAAATTATTAAGAAATAAGAGTGAAGGAAGCAGGCGAAGCAGTTTGTTAAAAGGGTTAGAAATAGTGTTATTTGCTGCAAGAAACAGATGAATGGTTGATGTGTTAGTTTCCACAACTCGTGGTAGAAGTACAAATGCAAAACTGAACAAAGAAACCTTAAGAATGAAAATTCAACTGTAGAAAAATACTGTGTAAATATGGTATAATTGGTTTACATGTTGTGTAGCTAATAATCAGCTCATATTTGGACCACAGGGAGTTAAACACTTACACAGATCTGACTCGTCTGTGAGGAGGCAGGAGACAACACTTGAAAAAAAGACATCAAACTCCAGTTAAATGAAATGTCTGGCAGAACCAGACGTCAAGAAAATGGGACGGAAATTTGTAAAGTCAACACAGGCTCGTATTCAATCTGCAGCGCGCGGAGAAGATGAGTTTGGGGAAGAGGTGAGACTCGAGATGAAAAGGGTTTTATGAATACAATTAACTTCCCTCTTATTTTCTCCGAGCAGCGCTTGTCACGGGCTAAACGGATGATTGCACATTGATGGCAAAATATTAATAGAGTGAAAATAAATCAGTGGTTCGGGGAATTGTACACTTGTCGTCGCTTAGAAAAGATTACACACGCGCTTAAGGGCAGCGACGATTCAAGACGTGTGGGGTCTATTTATATCAGTCGTGTGGATGAATCAGATATTCAGGCTTTGCGGGATGAGCTTTTTTCCCCCATTATGCTCGGTTTTGTGGTCAATATTATTCCAGTTCTGTTTCTTTAGTCTCTAAGCACAGGGCTTTGGTAGTGCCTTCATGTTCACAAATATTGATCTGTCGGAGAACAAAAGGAATTCTTAGAGCAGAGTTCCCCCTCGACACAACATTAACTCTCACTTATTCCAACACATCCTCTCAATACAAAGGAGCTCTCTTTACTTTAATCAACAATATGAACTCTATATTTAAGTGTATAATGGCAGGAGATAAAAATGGAAGTACAAATGTTTCTCACATCAGAGGTCAGAGGTAGATGTGGTTGATTTGATGGTCTTGTTGGATGAGCACGTGTAAGAGAGCAGGGCAGATATGGAAAATGCTTATAATCCAAACACTTTCAACAAGGACTGACAACATCCCCACAACATTAATCAAACTTAAGGGAAATCCAATAACCGCATCTTCTAAAGAAGCCACTAGCGCGTGTTATTTCCAAGCTCCACTCGGCTCACAATGAAGGGCTTGGAGCCAGATCGGTGAGAAAAGGCTGATGGGGGTGAAAATCGTCGTCCTTATCTATGTGCGAGAGAGGAACAGTTGCGGATGTGATGTTGTTATCGTGCCGCTCGCTGAGAGAGCAGGCCAACGAAAAGATGGGGAGGAAGAGGAACGTGGGCTTCGATGTCGGGTTAATTGCAGAGATAGATTTCATGGCAGGTAGGGCGAGCCTCAGTAGAATAAACAGCTGCTCGTATCCTCTGTTAGTTAAATATTCAGCATCATCTTTCGTTATTTACTGGAATACACAGCGAGGTGATCTGACTCCAGTGACTCTGCATCACTCACATGATTATACTTCAACACACAAACTGCTTAGAGGGAAAACTCACTACATTTACTTCTTGTCAACATTTCCAAAGTGTCTGCTGACTGCACGTGTTCGGTCCTTTTGATTCATTTGAAGCTACTGATCAATTTGGGGTTAAAGCGCTCCACGGGTTTTCCTCTTCATCATTCCAGTAGTGGGCGGCGACTCGCTGAAAGCACTCACTGATGGAGAGCAGGGTGATTTCAATTTCCTTTTTAAGAAAAGAAGAAACGTACGTCTTCTTTTTAGCAGCTGAGCAAAGTCTGTCTGCTGACTGTGCGTTGGCAACGCAGGGCTGACGGCTAACACAGAGCTTCAGAGCCAACATGGATCCCAATCAGCAGCAGTCCCCAAAAATCACCAAGAAAAACAGACAAATCAATCTCTCATGAGAGTTTTTTTATTACCTGTGAGGAAGGATTTATAGAACCAGGGTGAAACTAGCGAGTCTCTTTGTCAAGTTTCAGAAAATTTGTGTTGCAAATGTATGATGCCTAACAAACACAGTAAGGCCACATCACGATTTGCACAATGACAGTTACAGTACAAACTGTGGGCTTGTGAGAAAGCTCATCATAAATCTAGAAATAGTGAAGGGGATGAAAAGCCTAAGACAATAATTTACAAAATACAGCAATGTAAAGGAGTCGTCTTTAAAATACCATCAAATATGCCTTTTTAGACCCAGACGTTTGAGTCCGTCAAATATTAGAGCACCAGTAATAATGATACTACAAAGTACTCAGGTCTCACAGCAGTGATTCCGTATAGGATGACCTGGTATTGCACATGGTCCCTGTCACATAACACATGACTTCTTCACACCATCACAGTCTTTTGTCTGTTCCACTGAGGACGTTTTTAAAATGAATGATTGATTTCATGATACAAATACTGGCAGTATGCTACAGCTTGATGTGTTTTAATGCATTCTGAAGCTGCCAATGGTTTGTGATGTTGGTATGTTGTTAATATTAAAAAAGGTATTTTTCAACCTGGGCCCTATGTTATTAAATTTGGGTGTGTGAATGAATGGTACAGTGGTGCTGTTTAAATAATTTGGTGATAAGGATCAAGTAATCAAGTTACAGTTTTGATCTGCTCTGTCAGTGATTTACTGCTCCTCTCTGTGTTTCTTTCATTTGTGCTGTTTGTCCCAACTAAATCGGGATAAAACTTGATCACTATGAGCTGTGTCCATTGTACTTACAGAAACGTTAGGAGATGGTCTAGTGGACTGCCTACGCCAGCAGCCACGACATGAAGGCAGTGGCTACAATGTAATCTTATTGGGCTACCCCAGCAATCCATGAAATGTACACTTCAAATTCTAAAGTTGTTATTCCTGGTCTTTGCTAAGAGTCTGGCAACATTACAAACGTCTGATTCGACGAGAAGTCTAACTCTAAAGACTCGTGAGACTTGGCTTGTCGCAGGAAGATAAAGCAGAAACTGGAGTTGGAGAGAGGAGTTGGGTTTTACTGAGAGAAACTATAATGGCTGATTCTTTTTCTGCTTTTACTGAAGCATTCGACTCCGATGGTTGTCTTTATTTGTTTGAGCGAAGTATACAAACAAATACCTCCCACAAATTGAAGGTCGAACGAGAAGAGACAGCGGAAACAAGCAGAGGAGGGACAACGAACTGCTGCAGTGAGACTTTCTAGTTGAGCAAAAGTGGGCAATTGTTGCCCTATAGGATTAAACTAGGGCCACTGCTGCCGTGATCCACCGGACTGATTCCAAAGAACCATTCATTTGCACAACTACATATAGAAACATAGGGCCCAGGCTGAAAAATACCAGATTTCCCCTCTAAGAACCTGCAATGGAACATTTTTAGGATATTTTTCCAACAGAAAATCACATATTTGAAAAAATATATACATCAAGTTTCAATCATGTGACAATATTGATAAAACTCTGAAACGTTTCAGTCGGGTTTGAAGGAAACCACCGAAAATGAACCGACAACCAGTGTTGAGTGCATTTTTACCCACAGTGCCACATGGTGCGTGTGGTGTAAGCCAGATTTAGTGGCCCCAGGGACAACCGCAGGGGTCTCCGCAGGCCCTCTTCCTGTCCCAGAGGATGTGCAGCTCCTCAGCTGTGTGTTGGGGGGACGACAGCATGTCCAGGTAGCACTCCTTCTCACACAGCCAGCTGGGGTCCTGAGTTGAGAAAGGGTGACTGTGTTAACATGGACACACTGATCTGGTTATTAGTCATACGTTTGTTCAGGTCTTACTTAAATTGAGAGCATGCACCTTCGATTCACTCTCGCTGAAGTCATCCAAGCAACACATTATCAGCAGGTCCCTTGTATGAGTTTAGAAAACCTTTTCAACACATACAAATGAAACTAGCACAGCCTCTTACTAACAGCGAGTTAAATTTCAAGCTAAATACACAATGAAGTTTATATAGGCATTCTTTGCTAAAGGCTACAATTAGAATGACTGGAAAAACTAAGCCTGGAACCCTTATTTATCATTTCACATTTTTGATGCATATTATTCCATTGCTGAATTTGATCTCGTGAAGAACACATGAGTAAATCGTTGCAAATTAAGTGAGTAAAACTATGGTCTCTAATGTCTTATTGATCTGGACTTTACTGTAGATCCCTGACAAACTTATCTCAAAGTTATCTTTTGTAAATACAATGTTGTCAATAAACCAACTCGTGATGCTTCATCGGCGCGGACAGATCTTGATATCATTCCTCTATCACCTGGTATTTCTGTGGTCCAACGGCTGCCATCCATATTCCCATGCTCACGTCTTCTCCCTGTAACGAGACATCCAGGACACATTCCTTACGCTATATTCATCACTGCCTGCCCATTATTTCCCCACAGTCGTGCTTGGTGCTTGCTACTCCACCTGGTAGGCCTTGAGCTTCTCTGCGTTACTGGCGAGCCACTGGACTAGGTCACGAGAGACCACGTAGCCTGAGCCGCAGGCGAACGCCGGGTAGGCCGGACTGGCGTACTCCAGCTCCTGCCACTTCCCAATGCGATCCACTGCCCAGCTCTGCCTGAAACTAGGTCAGGATGGGTGATACATTATCATCATGTCCCGTCTCCTTTTCACCCCACGCTTCATCCATGCAAACACAGTTAAGTTGCAAACAAAAGAAGACTTGAATCACAAGCAAAATCAAAACATCAAAACACTTTCAACAGGATAGGACACAAAATAGTACCTACTTTCCCCACCAGAAATTGCTGCGCTTGAGACCCTTGTGGTCAATCTTCATTAACACTGAGTCGATGTCGATGTAACAATCATCATCCGTCTTCAGCAGCAGATTAAAGTCAGCGTTTCCTACAGACCTGACAGAGGAAATTTGCAACCTTAATTAAAGCTCACCTCTGATATTTTCTTTTGCAATATCCCAGAGTGGATTTATTTTCAAATACCACTGAGAGTGAAGGGCAAGAGGTCCTGCAACTAAATAAAACACTTGCCGAATCGAAGATTAAGACCGCTCTGAGTGTGTTGCTACATGGTGACTCACAACTACTTTCGCCCTGACTGAGTGACTGCAATTGTGATTCTAACAACGGGATGTTTCGAGGCGACGACACACTTTCATTTCAGGTTGCTGATTTCCTCAGAGGGCAAGGGCAATTTGGAGACAGAGAATCAAGTCATTAGCACTTGGCATACCATTTATAGAACTGAAGCAGTTTGGAAGGCACGTTCCTGTAGGTGTCAACTACGTCCACGAAAACCATGTCGCCGTGCCTCAGGCTCTCCCGCTGCAAGGTGGCGTCCTCCTGCCTCAGCCTGGAGGCGTGCTGCTCGATCCTGGCTGGGCGACCCCGCAGGAGCCCCGACAGACCGTCTCCATCTGACACACAGGTGGTGGCGGGGGTTGCAGAGAGGAACATCAGGGGGGGTAATGGCAGGCTCTTTTGAGGGATAATAAATCACTGACTGACAAAACAATGTGATAAAATTATAACATTTTACAGAACGGATCATTAGTTCTGTTTTCAGAGATATTGAACGGGGGGGAATTTAATCTTCTTTCACCAAAATGGCTACAAATCCATTCTCGGATAAACTCAAACATGAGCGGGAGGTAAAATCAATAATGTAACACAACAGGGAGGAAAAACAACATGTTATTTCCTATTTGACACGTTCCTATGCAAGAGCCCTGAGGCGAAAAGGAGCTAATCTCATAACCTGCCAGAGTGAACGATGATTTGAGGAATTTTTAAAGAGCGAATCCTCTACAACTGTCGGCTCAGAGTGATTTTGATCAAACTGTTTTCATGTTGTTTCACAAGTTCATATTGAGTTCTGTTGCTGAACAAACCGTAGATGGTAAATGTGAACCCCCCTGCCAAACCAGGAAACCCAAGAGCACTTCTATGAGGCAATATGCCTTCTGCAATCTGCAATGCAGAGAAAAAAAGAATTAACTTCAAAACTTGACAAACAATATTGACTTTATACATTTTTTTTTTTGACACATTGAAACGTACGGAGGAGATCTTGAGGACACCTCCTCCATCATTGAGCTGCACGGAGGAGTTGACGGTCGTCAATCCAGAAGAGTCCAGACTCTCCCAAACCAACGTCCCTTCAAAACCCTGAGTGAAGAACAGCCATTTCATTAGTTGCACATGTAGCCTGGGATTGTTTTGTCTGGAATTACAAAACTTATATTAAACCCAAGTATGCATTTTACTTCAAATATGCAACTTTCTCCCAGAAAGCTTTTGCTTAACGTTTTTTGTGGTATTCTTTGTCCACTGCTGAAACTACAAAATACAAATTTCAGGTTTGAGTCAGGTGGGGCACCTTCTATAGATTTTCCTTCATTCATTCCTAGCAGCTCTTAAAGGATAGTTTTTTTCTTAAGTTTCTGTGGTTTAGAATATAGAATGTACAGTGTGCACACTTGACTGAAGTCCCAAGCCCTTTTATGGACATTGGGGGGGCGTTTACCTATGCTAATTAGGAAATACTGGCTCGCACATTCAACTTACAAAGACATGGCATTCATCAATATAAGAACACAGATGCACAGACTCAAACAGCGTCATTTACACCATGGTTTTAGCCTAATGTCCACTGATATCCTCTTCCTTACTGCAACACTGTTTACCCCAAAAGGGTTTTGTTGACACATTACCAACTTCTCCATCGTTATAGCGGTGAGTAGATAAGGAGTGAATTTTACTTTTTGGGTGAACTATCCCATGAACTAAGAACAAATTTAACAAAAACATCTTAAGAGGATATTGCTGAATGAGGCCCAGTGTCTCTACAGTCATGAAAAATGTATGTGAAACTGACCTTAGGCAAGATGAACTGCTCCACCGGTTTGTACCAAACTCCGTTCAGCATGGTCCCTGTGCTGATGGCACTGAAGCGAGCAGTAACCACAGCCTCCTGCGAAAAGTTGTTGTACATAACAAATCACAAACACTATTTTGTTGTTTTTTTCAGCCTCAGTGTAAATTTGCCTGAATACCACACCACAGAATTTAATTTCATTGGCAGTAAACAGTAGCAGCAGAAGCAGATGCCCTCAGGCTGTGTATCCAACAGGCTCCACAGAAAAACAGCATAACAGATGCATTATGCTTAAAGGTCCAGGCCCTGTTACCTCCTGGTCCAGCTGGAGAAGCTTCACCGTTATGTTGCTCTGAAGCTCAGGCTCGGCCCCTCTGGGAAACAGCCCCAGCCTGGTGATCACCACCGGGTGCAGAACCTTAAAATCCAAGGCAATGGCCGAAACGTCGGACGGAGCGAGCATCGAGGGGTCCGCCATGGTCACGATCTCGATCTCAGCATCCTTTCCTGTGACTGGTACGGGAGGGAGGGCAGACAGTCACTGCACGAGCACAGGTGGAATTTATTACGATCCTAACATGCTGAGCATCTCTTTACAGTGATGAGGACGGCGGATAGGGAGCATGTTCAGAGAAGAAGGTAAAAGCAACTTCATCAGCACTTTGAGGAGCTGCTTCTTGGGATGGTTGTCTTTAAAGCGAGCATCTGCTCGTGAGTGTGATTTCTTAATTACGAAAGAGCAGTTTATTACCCAGGAGATCAATGAAAAGATCAAAGCTGTTAAAGAGAACCAGGCTTTTACTTTATATATGTTCGACACAACTTCTGCTGCCTGCTCCAAAATAAAAGACAGTTAGAGGCAACCAATCACAGTCAAAGAAAGAGCAGCCATTTATCAAAGAAAATGTTTCTCACACTGATGGAGTTAAATGCAGCTGCAGAATTTTCCCAGTGTGTGAAGATATATTTAATATTCCTGTGCTGACTCAATACAAATGCTTTGTTTGTGCAAACTTGCCAAAGCAAATAGCAACAGTGCTACTCTTGGCTCCCTTCAGCAGGTTAATTTAAAAAGAAAATCAATACATCATAAAAAAATAATGCTCTTTAGTATTCTACATCAATTACATTTCAGACTATGCCTTTATTTTGTTGGTCAATAAAATATCAGAAATACAGAAACATTTTATTGCGTAGACTCCAAGATAAAGTCTTTAAATAGCTTATTTAGCAAAAGTCCATTAATCACATAAATTCAGTTTATACAAGAGGGCAATGAGATGTGGAAGCAGGGAATTTCTTTTGCATTTTTGCTACAAAAAGGAAATTGTTAGTACGAGAGTCAGTCACCGACTATATATAAAGAGGGACAACACGTATCTACTTGCTCCTAAAGAAATGAAGCCAGAATATTCATATATCTATATATAATACTCTCTCTCTATATATATATATAGAGCCTGAGTAGTCAGTCAAGGCGCCACTGTCAGTCTCAGCTGTCGATCATGATGTTTCATCAGTTTTTATAACATCAAATAACTTGTAAAACGTACGACAAGTATCTTTGGCCAATCTGGGTCTCTCAATCACAACAATAACAAGAGACCTAATTATATGACAACAAGAGGCGGTGTGGGATCATGGGAGTTGTCGTCTTCACCACCACTGCAGATGACAATCTACCTGACGGGACTCAGCCACAAATTATGTTGATTTAAGTTATATTCATGTCACACAGCAAACTGCACTAACTGCGAGTAATTTGCGAACAACACAAACAATGGAAGGGAAAAAACACAGACTGACTAACTGGCCAACAGTGTGGTTTTCAATTGTCATGCGTTGTCTGTTATAGCAGAGCATGAGAAAAGCAGATATTACGATATGCAATTAAAAAGCGACCAAGATGACCTTTAATAATACAGGAGATCTTTTTTGGGGGGGGGGTTGAACATTGTTACAAAATTATTTGAAGTACACAAGTAAACAAATGCATAACATAAGTCTAATTTCTTTTAGACGTTTAACCAATACTTTTTACACATTACTTCTTTCAACCCAAACTTACAAAGAATGAGATGCATCAGCATTATAACTACCTAACATGACAGAAACCATCTTTCAGAAAATATTTATTCGACAAGTTTGGCTCATCTCCCATCCATATAGTGCACCCATACTGCAGCCAGCCACCAGGGGGAAATAGAGACGCTTTGGCTTCATTTGTGGCAAGCTGTCATGTCATCCATCTTATTTACAGTCTATGGTCATAACATAGAGACAAACTGCTCAATCAAGCAAATCACGTCAACACTTAAAACCATTTACACGCCAGAGAGCAGAAAAGGGGTCTGGAAAAAATAAAACATCACCATGACCCTAAAGGCCGTTGCCTATTCTGAAGGCAGAAATTTTGTTCTTTTAATATGTGAAAGCAGCAGACAGTGGAAGACTGCTCAGGGAAAAGATTAGTGAAATATCTGAATTGGACCAGCTCTGTGAAGGTGAGAGACACTGACAATTCATTGCAGACATTCAATCTGACAGTGAGTCTGTTCAATTATTATATATACTGTCTGTAAGAATGAGATGCATCAGCATTATAACTACCTAACATGACAGAAACCATCTTTCAGAAAATATTTATTCGACAAGTTTGGCTCATCTCCCATCCATATAGTGCACCCATACTGCAGCCAGCCACCAGGGGGAAATAGAGACTCTTTGGCTTCATTTGTGGCAAGCTGTCATGTCATCCATCTTATTTACAGTCTATGGTCATAACATAGAGACAAACTGCTCAATAGAACAATGATCAAAAACTTTAAAATGATTATAGAGTTTGACTCTTTCACCTATGTTGGTAGCATATCACTATAACAAAGTCTGAGATGCTAATTAGCATTCACCTTATTGTTAACCCAGATCCCCCAAAAGAGATTCCGAGGCAGCGGAAAGAAAGATATTGCAGCAACCATCATATGTCTGCTCAGGCGCGTGCGTCAGGTAACCAACTGTGCTCAAAAGCAGCCACTGTCTCTTCCTCTTCCAATCACAGCGAGCATCTCGCACCAAAGCTCCCGCCCCTCTGCCTCCCATTCTCAAGCAAATCACGTCAACACTTAAAACCATTTACACACCAGAGAGCAGAAAAGGGGTCTGGAAAAAATAAAACATCACCATGACCCTAAAGGCCGTTGCCTATTCTGAAGAGCAGAAATTTTGTTATTTTACAGTGGAAGACTGCTCAGGGAAAAGATTAGTGAAATATCTGAATTGGACCAGCTCTGTGAAGGTGAGAGACACTGACAATTCACTGCAGACATTCAATCTGACAGTGAGTCTGTTCAATTATTATATATACTGTCTGTAAGCGCTTCATACAGCCTCACTCTCCGAGCGTTAGTTTGCTTTTAAAGTCAGCTGCGTCGACTGTCAGACATTTCTGCTGTGGCCTTGGGTGAGGAAAGGAAAAGAAGGGTATCCTTGAGCTCTGGGGGAACGTGAACAAAGGTGTTTTACTTCTTTTCTAAAGAAGCATTCTTTTAATTCTTTCAGCTCATCTCCAAGGCTTTTTCTGCCTCAGCTCAACAATTGCAGATGGAAGCAACAGATTGCACATAGGTACCTGGCTCGGTGAAGTTCAGGATGGAGCAGGAGTACGCATCCTCTCTGTCCTCCTCCGGAATGGGACACCCATGTTTGCCCACGATAAATTTCACCCCCACTCTGAAAAACAAAGCACAAAACCCAGTCATCTGTTTGGTTTGGTTGCCATGGTTACAGAGGGGGGGTTGCTTAAAGGCCATCGCACCTTATCTGTGCCTAGATCACTGAATGAAAAGGAAATGGACTAAAAGGGAAGAATGACAGAGGGGACGGTGTTGGGCACTAGACAGGTGAGGCAACAAAGGATTGATGGGGCAGACGCTTATTCGTTGGCGGCTGCAGGGTCTATTCCCCCCCGTGTGAATCTGACCTGGGAGAAGGAAAGACAGGAAGAGAAAGGCAAACAGAGGTGAAGTTGGAGATCCAGCCTACAGACCTGTGCTGGAAGTGGGGGTGATGCCGGATGTAGCCCAGCCACGTCTCCCTTATCGCTTGTCGCAGTTCATAGTGGTGTCTCGCTGACAGCACCCCCACCAGAACTTCATAGTAAGGTAAGGCTTCATCTGTGAAGAAGGACAAATACATCCTGAAATATTCATGTGCTCTGAGAGAAAAACTTCCCACAAACACCGGGAAGCAGCCAACAGTGATGCTGGGGTGAAATGTGACCACCAGCCTACAGTGGGGGACAATGATGAGGCATCAACCAGAGATCAGTCATAAAATAAAAATATTGACTTATTTGCCCGAGCCCCGATTCTGACAGCACTCTCCTCTCAGATTTACTTTGCACCGACTGTGATGCATCCCATAATTCATATCTTGGGGTTGGGAACAAATGTCCCCATGCATCAAACGGTCGTTAAGTATATTCCTCGGATAATATGTGATAATCCTCCGGAGATGCTCAGTTCGCTTCAGCCTGTTTCCAGACATTAGACTGTCCCAGCAACGCCCAACGTTTCTGAACTGTTATAATCACACCAAAACACACATGTACATACACACGAACACACACACACACACAAGCCTGAACTACCTGTTCCCGCACAAACTAACACGCACGGCGGACACAGCGGGGCGGTGAAAGCAAAGTTAGCCGCCCGGCTGTGGAAAAGTTGCGCGGCTTCGCGGAGGGTGAAAACCGGCGGTGGGAGAAACAAAGTACCCGAGAGTGTGTTGTTGTCCAGCGGAGCGGAGGAGGGTCGCTGTGCCAACCACAAGTGCACCAGGACGGCGACGGCACAGGGCAGCAGAAAGAGCGCGAGCCTCCGCATGGACGGAGCCCTTCATTCAGCCGGAGCAGCCTCTCAGCGGTGGCGGCGCGGAGCCTCTTCGGAGCCGCACGGAGCTGCGGTGTGAGCCGCTCTGCGAGTGCGCCTCTTCTCGGTGCTGCTCCTCCTCCGCCGACATCTCACCACCGCCTCATGTGTGCCTCCGCCGCTCCGACAGCCCGGCCAATGGGAGAAGAGGAGCCGTGTCGCGGTGCACTCTGGGAGATGGAGTTTATCATCACCTCTCGAGCCGATCAACCACAGCATGAGCAAGAGGTATACACCTGCTGGTGGTTTGTCAGGGTAGGTATTTCATATTAAACAATAGCTTGGTATTTGGTACAAATGTTTCTCTCTGATATGCTAGCTAAAGTAGAAGAAGATATGTATGTGTATTGAACACAACTAAATATTTTTTTCATTAAATTATCAAATTATATCATACCATATTATGTTATATTATCATTTGTGGCTGTAATAGTGTTAGCAGTAGTAGTAATAATATACTTTATTAATGTCACGCTTTTAATAATGCGGAAACATGCTTTGAATAAGTCAAAAAACAAGAAAGCATGTAAAAGCAAATAGCTGTAAATATAAAATACACATTATCACACATGTATCACTACTGCAGAAGCATTCATTTACATTTCATTAATTTACATATCATTATTGTAATTTTGCAAGATTATTTGGTTTTTATCTCCTCTCACACCATATTAATTAAACAGAAGGGTATGGTACACCGAATATATAATTGTCTTTTCTGTTGCCATGTTTATCACACAAATAAGTATGAGGAAGTATGAGTATCCTTTTATTTAATTTTAAGCTTAATTGAATGAAGTGTAACAAAGATTGAAAATAAACATATGAATAATTTCATCCCTCTAAGATCCAGGTGATGTGCAAATGCTTTAAGATTTGGGAATATTAAAGCAGGTCCTCATTGCTGCACATGAATGATTTAAGCGGAATCTATTGTGCATGGCGAGGGACGCTTGACGACTATTTCTTCAGACTCCGGGAGCACCAGTGGTTCTCCATGAGAGGACGAGAGGGCCACGCCACCAAGAGCGCCAGCTGCCATGCTCGTAAACATTTCATTTGTATTGATTTTAATGGAGTTCCATTGTGGCATCATTGTTATTTTAGAGACCTTACCGTCCCATTCCAGGGGAAAATAATAAAGTAATGGAAAACACTGGCATGCAACTGCATTGTGTGCCGATGTTATGAGAGGAAATCATTGAGAAACTGCTGCAGAACAGCCGGCTGACGCTGTAGGTAAATAATCTATCAGAAATTATTAGTTTTCTCGTATGTTTTTGCATACACTTTGGGGGGATCACTGCTCAATTTGTAAAATTGCTCCAGCTCAGATCCCTGATATTAGATAACCTACTGCCTAAGGGATAATTACTTTCCTGTGCATTATATAATTCTTTTGGAGTCAAAATCATAGATATACTCATTACAGTGATTTAGTTTTCTCTATGCAACACATTATTCATTTGAAAGGAAAAGGCTATTCATAGCATTTCATTTCTTCAAACACAACCTAAAATCTCGCTCTACTGCAGATATCCAAACCTTATCTATCCCAACTTATTTTGTAATGCTCTCAACTCTTATTCAACTTTTTATCTGGAGGTCAAAACTGATTCATGTTATATTTATACTGTTTATACTTTTGTGTGTGCAGTACCTTTCAGTTTGTCTTTCACATTGCACAGTTCCAAACACTCCTCACTCACTGTACTTTTCTCCATGTATTTATTAATTTATTGTTATCCAGCCAGGTCCCAGCTGGGAACCATGTGCATACCAAATAATATTCAGTCCTACTTATTGAATTTCTACTCTTAGTTTGTGGTACATCCATTTTGTATCTCTCCTCTATATTTGATTTACCCAGAAAAGCTTTGAAGGTGTTGTCGTTGGATATAAACTGTTAAAAAAAAGAAAGAATTTACATAATACAGTGTAATAACTGGTTTTCACTTTTCAAATGAGTCGCTAGAAGCTAAATTAGTCATCAGTAAATGACCAACAATTGAATTTAAAGTGATGAAACCTATTATTATCTCCTAATAGTCTCAGACAAACTAATCTAATGTGATCATTAGCCCTAAACAACCCATCAACAAAGATCATTTTGTGGTTATGCTATGTTCTCACTGGTGCATTGGGTTGGTTACGTCACTTTTTTGTAGGAAGAGCGTAAAAAAAAAAAAAAATCTCACCGGGTTAGAAAAACAAATTAGTTTGTTCATGTAACACCTAATCATTAATTGGAAAAAACTAAAAGAGATGTGCCATTTTGTTTTCTTTACCTTGAAATGAACGTAGATAAATAATCGTCACCACAGCTGTGATGAGCCTTAAACCACAATCCTCGTCTGTGACTCTGCTTCTCTTTAATTACATCCTGCTGCTTTGGGTTCAGTTCAGAGAAATCCGTGAGGGTCTTATCAATGTCGTTCATCACCAGCGTCTGTAGTGTTCTGTACAACCTGTACTTGTGCTGTTTTTTAATATATCTCCAACTTGATTTCCTTGTATGACTTATTCGGTGAAAAAAAGCAATTTTGAAACCAACATGATCACCAGCCCTACAGTATAGTGAAATAGTAATTTCAGTCTTGTCACAGATGAGGCTATAAATGCAGGCATGGCTGGAATACTGAATCATTATCGGGGACATTATTCATGCGACCTGCGGAGTCAGCAGATGTATTGCTTATTTCCCCTCGACACTGTGGCAGGCAAACTGGCAGACGCTGAATTGAATCATATTCTTTAAAAAAAATAAAAATGCACACGACACAAGTAGAGTGCATCCAGATGGCCTGTGGTTCAGCTCAGCCACAGGAGGTCGCACGCACCAGAATATCATGTAACTCTGTCAGAGCCGGACAATCGGCAAGCGGCTTTTATTCATGTTATCAGTGCGATCGGTCAGAATGTATCCGGAAAAGTGAAGGAGAGACACGGAACAGAAATTGGGAAGACACAGCACATCTGGGTTGCCCTTTTCCTTTAATTCATTTGATCCAAAGTAGGATTTTACAAAGCCTGCTATTTAAATGCTATTGTTTCCCAAAACAATAATACCATTCATGAATACAGCTGCACGACATATCCGCACTCCAATGAGATTATTCTGTGCAGAGTAGCACCCAGAAAATTCAATGAAGAGGCAATATTTCATTTCATAATAGTTCTCTCTGTTATAGATAGAAATAAATCCATGCAATATTCATCTCTAGCTGTTATATTTCTTGTTTCAGAATTGGCACCATCCTTACGATGAGGTCAGTGAGAGCGTCCTGAGGTCAGTCTCAGGTTGTTCACACAGGAAAAAATAACAATGATAATTATCCTGAAAACAATTTGAGTCCAATAGTTTGAGTTGGTGATGGTCCAGTATCCGAGTTTGATTCCTAATGCTAGTTCAAGTACCAGGAGAAAATTTATTTAAATTTTACAGAAACAATGATGCAAAAGTCTGAACCACCGAAGGGATCATATAATGTAAACCGACCCTTAGAGTTGTATTTAAAAAATACTCAGATAGTATCAATAATTGCATGATTTATAAATGTTTCCCTTCCTAAGTATCATACAAGCTCGGTAGCACTACACATCATGTAGCTGTGAGTGCTATGCAACAAATATTCAATAATACTACTGATAATAACAATATTAATAACGATCATAACAATTCATCGTAAAAATCAGCAAATGCTATTCAACTACCAGGTAAAGGAAACGTTTTCGACAGTGTGCTTTTTGTTCAAAATCTAAACAAAAACAGAAAAGAAGGCTGTGTGACCACAGTGTGAGGATCACGCTGCTCTCACAGAAGTTGGCACTGTAACATACTGTACACTCTAAAAGACCCGACAGTCTCTCGGAAACACAGGAGGCTGTCAAAAAGGAGCAGAGAAACATGCAGGCCTCTCGGTTTGGCATTAATGTCAAAGGCCGTGCCATTCACTCTAGGACAGGCAAAAAAGAATCAGGCTCAGGAAACATGCCCAGCGAACAAATGAGAAAGTTAAGACATCCTGCGAAAAGGATGAACTGATAGTGTCTCTAATTCAAAGTGGATGAAACGTACGAGGAGTAAATCAAATAGAGCGGTAAAGGTGGAGTGCATTAGAGCGGAACCAGGGGAAGGAAGCGGCAGATTCATAAATTATTTTTTTGACTTAAGGGTTGTTTGCACAGTGATAACCCTGAAGAACTCGTCTCGCTGCTGAAACATTAGCCTTTCAATAAGCAGAGGGTCTGTTTATTTATTTGCAGCAGAGGCGACGTGCAGCCGCCCGCTTGGTTCCCACTAACTGAAATCATTTAGTGTGCCAGATAAGGTTTCTGTTCCAGCACTAAAAGGAGCAGGTTAATTGTTGGTGACTCTGGAGGCAAATTGAAACAGAAAACCACTAATGAGGGTAGTGTCCGATTTCAGTACAGTAGGCGTTCCTGCTAATGTGTTCAATTCTTCAATTTAATACAACGATGAATGTTTTTTCATTCGGATACGGAGAAAGGGACTAAAGGTTTAAAAAGAAGTAAACACTGGGCAAATTCCTGTTTCCTGAGGCATGTTAAGATCTAGCACAACAAAAGAAAAGAAGGGAAAAAAACATCTCTCATCTCATTAAGCACTGAGCAAGGCTGTTCTCTAATAACAAAGCAATAACAAACCTAGTTAACAAGACATGATACGTTCGCCGGGTTGCCAGTTTGGTAGCTGACTCCCCCAAAACCTTCAGCCACCAGGACAGAGCTGACCAACAACAGAGTGTCCGCTGGGGCAAAACTCAACTCAACGCCTGTGGCCAGTAGCTTCAGGTGTGGTGAAGACAGAGAAGCCAGGCAACGCCATGCCTGCACTTGTGCGCCCCTCGCAGGTCATCAGAGGATGGTGCAGAAGAACTTCTTCTCCCGGAAAGGGTTCTCTGAGGCGGGGACGGGCACGATGAGGGGATCCTCGCGTATGTGGGCTTCACAGTACGCCATCAGGTCGGCAGCTGCTTTGGACACCTGAAATGTTGAGACAAAAGAACATGCAGAGATCATCAGACGTTTCTCTCACTGTCGCAAAATAACCCAAAATACATCTGGGCTACGATTTTTGTGAAGTTCGGTGAGAGCTAACTGGGGGGGTTTTCCTTAGATTGTGCTGTTGAACCATTTGGCCAGGCCCTTTTCAAATTACTCCAGAATACAATGACTTTTTAGGGTTTGAATTCCCTCCAAACTTTGGTAACGATTTGAACATGTCTAGGACCTGAAAAAGCCCAAAAAGGGAAATACAAATCCTTCGAAATACAATAGGGCCTCCCACCGTAGGTGCTCGGCCCCTCATTAAAGGTTCAGTGTGTAGAATTACTGAATACGCCTCACCTCACCCTCCTCTTCCAACACGAAAGAGAACCTGTGGTAGCCTTCAGATGTCGTAAAAACTCAAAATGTGTTTAGTTTGTTCAGTTTGGGCTACTACAGTAGATGGGATCCACTCTCTTAAATATAAAGTATTAAAATATAAGGGTCCCATTCTAGGGTAAAGAAAACAACAATTTGTACAATTCAGATGAAACACAAGTGAAAACATCTTTAGGATTATTTTATATTCACCTAAATCTTACACAATGCACTTTTAAGATCTACGTCTAAAGAAATGTTTGTTTACCAGAATCCCTCTCTGAAACGAACATTTCATTTTTAAATGATGTTTGATGTTTTTTGAACGACCGAGATCAAAAAAAGTAGTCTCTTCCAGCAGGCTTTCTCATCTTTTTATGTTGTCGAGCCATCCTGCCTTCATGAGGTGGTTTCTGGATTTGTTTCAAGTTTTCTTATCCTTGTATGACTTCAAAACTCAGAGCGAACCAGGAACTTTTGTTGCACCTCCCTTGCGTCATCTTCTGTCATTTCACCATCATATAATTTAATAATCAATAATAATCACTTTAGAAATGTAATCCATGAAGAGAGAGAGAGAGAGAGAGAGAGAGAGAAAGAAAGAGAGAGAGAGAGAGAGAGAGAGAGATTTAAAGGAGCTGCTTGTTCATAGAGGTTTATTGGATTTTTTATATTTAAGTTTAAGCCAAGACAAAAGGTCTTTACAAGGAGTTCACTGGATTAAAATATTGCTGATAAACTATTAATTGATATGAATATGAAGTTTAGTTTAAATAATAAATGTCATTGTCTAGGGGTGATCTTTCTTGATGAATGTTACAAAGTGGATAAGACTTGGAGATGCTCTTTTTTGAATATTTTGATTGAAAGACAAAGTTGTCTTGTAATGCATGAGACAGCTACGCCAGTAGCTCTAATAACCTGTACAGTAGCATATTGAGCTAAATACGAATGCTAGCCAGCTTGTTACATGTTGACTGTAGTCGGTTAATCATTTTGGTTTGGTGTCTTATCCTGCTAACATTGTCCTAATAGCCCTAAAACAAAAATGTAGCGGAGACTGATGGGATTGTCCTTAGAGTCGCAGGAATTTGGTCTGAAACTAAACTGTTTGGAATATTCCCATTTTTGCCCCTGATGAAGGGGTGAGGATGTCAGGGTGGACCCCAGAGTTATCAGGATTCATCCTCTGACGACCATGTTGAGATTCTTCAGTGTGGCCCAAAGTGGTGGAGTGATCAACACTGCTCTGGAACAACAGCGTAGCATGACTTTAAAAAACACGTTTTAACCGTTTTACCCACTCATGGGTTTAGATGAATTATAATTTGTGAGAGAGCTTTTGAAAAGTTGTATATATAGGTCCTGTCAAGGCAAAGGGGCAATATAATGAAAGTGCAAACACAGGCTGACAACAGCCTGATGAAGACAAGAGTAAAAAATGTGACGAGGTGAATAAAGCAAGGTAAACTGGAAAAGAGTGTTGTGTGATGTGTATCTTTATTTAAACTTACACTATGTTCAACAGCTCCCTGTGTGTATGTTCTGGTAAACAATGTTGTGGGAGCTAACTTGATCCACATTAAACCCACCCAAAGTTTGGATGAATGGTGCCTGGCTCCTGTTTCTTGGACGTAGCATATGGAATGTATTTCGTATTTCGTTTTCTGCAGGAGCAGAAAACAACTCTTCAGAATGACTGACGAGTTGTACTGTGGGATAAAGAGGTCGGGACTAACAAAATACTTCCTGCCTCTGTGGGAAAACTTGCATATTATAATTTCAAGGTCAAACAGACGGAACAATTTAGAGTCTGACTGTATAAGTGAATACAGGCTTCACTTGGGAGCGGAGACGGAGGCTACGGGGAGAGGAGGCTGCAAGTGGAGAGGAGCAGCTGCATCAGGTGGGAGGGTCAGGGCTCAGGGATCTACGTGCAGGACCGAGACATCTGATCTCCTGCCTGCCACTTCACCTCGCCCACTGCTGCTCTCACAGAAGAATACAACACACAAAATCCATCACGCTGCTCCTCACATTTCCTCTTAAGCAGGGAGTTATAGAGTTTTATTGTCGCAGCCTAAGCCTGTCCAGTCGAGAGGTTCAGGATTAATATCAGGTGCTGAGATTTATGGATTTTAAAAGAACAACATGGCTCGATTTATTCTATATTTCACTTGATGGCAACAAATCCCATTTAAAGACATAAAAAAGGGATGCGTTCTTCAGTCCCATCTTTCTGATGTCTTTAGCCCATAAAGAATGCAAATGTATTAAACAGCTAAAAAATGAACTTAAAAAAGGCTCAGAAATGTCCAAAAACAAGATGGGAATTGTAATTTCTTGATTATTTCTCAAAAAGGAGTAAACTTGCTTGTTGCTCATCGTTAGTTTGGTCTTTTCATGGGATTAATTGATGATTAGAAAATTACTATTCTAGTCTTCAACCTTGTTTGCCAAAGGTCTGAGTCATACTTCTTCTCTATCCATCTTTACCTCAGTTGCCCTCCCGGGGTTAGTTATTCTCATAAAAAGCCTCAAAACAAATCTGAGTTTGCAGGATGATTAATGGCACAAGAACAAATTATATTCCACCATTGTAAAGAGGGACAGTCACTGATTTTACAAGTTTAAATAGCGGCCAGATCTCTAATTGCCTTCAATATAGCTTTCAGCTCTTCAGGGCATCTAAAAATCCTTCAAATGGAGCAGTGCTAGAAGGAGACAGGATTCAGACCTCACGTCCACACTGAGGAAATCAGCTGTGATGAGGGGTCACTGCTTCATTTTCAGGGGCCAAGTGTTATAAACCACTGGGCTACCTCCTGCTGATCCCGCCAGACGCAAACAAGACTGAGAGTAGAAACTGGCCAGACGCTCAGAGGGGCTGTAACGACGCACAGCAGTGTTCCTGTTCTGAGATGAGATATTTGATGCTGTAAAGACAGGGTGAAATGTAATGATTGAGAGCTGAGACTAACTCAAGATTGGTTGAAAGTATGTATCAGCAGGAATCTTAGACTCTGGCTCCAAATTTCATCACAAGATGGCAGCCCCGGATCTGGCATATTTTAGCGCCATTTCTGTGCAACACTTCATTGCATCTTCATACAGCCCACAGTCCATGATTTAGAATGTTTGCCTGCTGCATTTGTTAATTTGCACGTAAGTGCTTTACACGTTTGAATGACTTCATCCAAAGTCAAAGTCCTCTTCAAACTACTAATGCATGATGGTGTCTCTGCTGCTTCACTGGCACCACTAAGTACTGACTGTCCACTTCCTCAATTAGAAACAGGCAAAATGTAATTCCTGTGTTCAGTTACAAGAGAACATCCGACACATTAAGTTCCCCGGCCAAAAGAAATGACACAGCAGTATTCTCACACATGGTCACCTCTCTGCATGATTCTGTTGGCTCTCCGCTCTAAAGGCTGCAGTCACCTTCCTCCAGCTAATGCGTCTTTATTATTTATGTCACACTCACAGCACCTGTGCTGTGCTCCTGTCTGTATTTTTGTGAATCCCCTGTTGCTAATAAAAACTGATAAGTCAGCGATTGCTTAATTCACCTCACACGTCAGGAAATAAAGGTGACATTTTCTACGCTAAATTTGGAAAGTAGTTGCTTTACAAATGGTTTACAAGACTGAAGGAACTCTGAACAACACTGGGAGGTGTGGTTTTGCATGTAAGAGAAGAAATAAATATACAATGTCAATTATCAGTGGATACACAGAACAATATACACAAATCGGTGTTTAGGAGCCCACGTTATAATGGAGGGGGAAACGTTGGGTCGAACAGTGGGAGGGTTGAGGTCAAACAGCATGGTGAAATACTTAATTATTATTTCTTACAACAGATAATCACTAAATATTCCGTAGAATAATTCACTATTTATATGACATACTTGCCAGATGCACACCAACTAGCTTCATTAAATGAGTTGAAAAAGGTATTCTTTGATAATCGTTAATGTTACAACCCCCTAATCCCTCCCCCCCCCCCCCCCCCCCCCATGAAAAAGGTCCCAGGTCTGAACTAATCAGTTTCAAATCAAATATAATTTCTGATCTAACTCAATTTATTTGGTTTCATAATCACACTAGAGGCTCATCATATTAAAAAAATACTCTGAGGACACAAAACACCTGTGATGGCTGATTATCTACCCATTTATTTTAAAAAACGTTTTATCTCCAGACCCGATTCAGTCACTGATCTCGGTCTCCAGCCGACACAAGGCGGGAAAACATTGACAAACCAATCGCCTGCAAAAGCAAGTAAATAACTTATCCTCGTGATCCTCATCAGCGTAGCAAGTGTATCATCGTGTCCCTGCAGCCGTGGGTGGCTGCAGAAACACGGGAGCCCCGCAGGACAAAGAGTGGTACTGCACGGTGTGTGTCATTAGGCCCAGACTGTAATTACACTGCAGCCCCATGATGGAGGGAGCGTCCTTCTAATTAGCACAGATCACATTCCTTTGGCTGATTGAGCAATTAATGAGAAGGTGGTGATCCCTCAATCAGCCGCACAGAGACCACTCCACTCTCAGAGACACGCGCTCCCTCGTCACATCCCTTAATTAAATTGAAAGAAATGTCAGACGCGGCCAACTTTTCTCTCTGCTCCTCTATCTCTGCTCTTTTCTCTGCTTTCATCCGCAGCCACGCGTTACTTCAGAGGTTCCTATTTTGGGGGGGGGGGGGGGGGGGGGGGGGGGGGATTACTCGGATCTCCTCATCTGATGTGTCGAGTGCTTTTAAAGCACAAACAGCTGCCGACCTATCAATCATCCTACGGCGGCTGAGGAAATAGTGGCGATGTGAAATCGTGCTGCTGCTGAAACGGTTTCTGTTTTGTTTCACTCCAACTCCTCTCTGCCGCCGTTAAAAGCTTTTCACATGAGCACAAACAGCAGAAGTCAATTATTCAGAACTTGAATTTGTTTCTCAAACAGACTGAGTGAGAGCCTTTCGGTTAGAAATCAACTGTGACATTTAAGATTCATTTACATTCAGGCCTGACACTTCTTTTTCCATCAAATGCTAAGGTGACAACAAAGCTGACAAGTTCGATTTATTCCGACACTTCCCGCCTCGTTTGAGATAACTCTGTTTTACACTTAATCATCCTCCACCTTCAGCACGACCACAAACCAGTTAGTTTACCGTGACACTATTACGTGCGAGACAGCAGGTTTATCGTTTTGTCCTCAATTAACACTTTGCAATGTTGGATGGTACAATGGTTCTGTCCTTTTAGGTAGATGGTTGTTTACGTGCTTCTACTTTCAGTAAGTTTTGTTTTAATTATTTATTGATGATTTTAAAAACATGGTGAATTGTCATGATTGGCGGCTGAGACTCAATCAGAACTCATCAAGTTCGCACATCGACAGGACTTTGCGACTGTGGCTCCATCACACATCACTACTGCAATGACTGTCTCTAAATTACATAAAAAGTGCAAGTATCTGGGATCAACTGTTTAACATATTAGCATGCTAACATTTATTAATTTGCACTAAATTGCTTTACGTTTGAAGTACCCCTTGTCCAAACGCGATATTTCCCATGACATCACAGTGGGGCAGTCTGCCGGACTTCTAACTTTACAAAACACCTATAAAACACAAGAGGAAGGGAAAACTAGAAATAATATGTTTACACAATATGTCTCCTTTAATATAGCATTGTCTGTCCCGGGAGTGTGGCCACAGACACCCCGATCACAACACTATAAATATATACATATTAAAACAGGCCCAGTCACCATTGCTTTAACTCATTCAGTGACATATAGTGACTTCGCACAAATAAAAAAAAACTTCAAGATTGCCTCTTTAATCCATTCTCTATAACTTTATCTTCCAAACCCCGATTTCAACTGGTGGCTATAATCACTTTGTTTTTCAAAAAGACAAGGCGCACTTGGAAGCAGCCTTGGCTGTGTTTAGCGGGATGATGGTGTACGGCAGGCGTCCAGGCCTCGGCTATAATGCTGAGGGAACAGCCTCGGGGCTGTGGGGCAATCATTCCCTGAGCACATGAGGAGCATACCGGATGAGATGATGACACGGCCTTTTAAGTTGCACAAGAGGTGGTTGATGAAAGCGCTGGAGAGGAGGCGTCCCTTCACACTCCACAAACGTTTTCATAGAAAATCAGCTTTTACTGGGGTGAGCACACAACGCTGTAAAAACAATGACCTCGATGAATGGTTCTCTCTGTTGAATAAAAACTGGCTTTATTTACACTGGCAGTGTTACGACGAGGATTGGGACTGACCTGCGCCATAAAGAATATACAGGGCTCAAAAGTCAAGATTTAACCAGGAGTTGTTGACTTCAGGAGTAATGTGCTCCTTCACGATAAAAGTCTGCAGGAGTTTAAGATGGTGAGGACTTCAACCTTAAAGTCAGGAGTCTGCTGAAGCCTCGAAGAACAGGAACGTAAGATGAGGAGATATCCTGCATGAGAAGGGGATGACCGAGGACGTGCTTTAACTATCTCCCTCAGAAACGATGACACAAACTGGAGGAGAACCAAAGCCGGAAGTGGTCATAGATCATAGGGAGTATACCTCTGCCTCTGGGTTCATCCCTCACAGACACTACTCAGGTGCCTGCAGAGTGAACCTAGGCTTCATGTGACGCCTGTCCAAAGACGCTGCCTTGAACATTCATTAAGCTGTCATCATGAAGTCGACCACTGGAATAAACTAGAATAGCAGTCAGTGGAGCACACACCTCCTCCAAGGCCCAACTGTCCCCTACAATTCAATCAGGCTACACCAGATTTCACACTCCCATAGAGAAATATAATGTTCCATTTAATGAAAATGTAAAAAATGTTGCAATGTTAAAGAAGGTGAAAAGAAAATTCTCCCCCTGATGCAGATCTACATCAAAGTTAATGGGGTCTTCCCTGAGCTATACCACATCCTTCCACCAGGTTTCATGGAAATCCCCTTTTGTTGTTTTTGTGTAATCTTGCCTATAAACAAACAAACCATTAAGCAAACAGACAGGGGAAAAAACATAACCTCCGTGATGAAGGTACTTTTAGAAACTCATTGTCTTTGAAAAAAGTCTTTTGAAAACTCCAAAGGGGGAGCTGAAAGACAATCTGATAAATGGCATCAAGTGTCAGGGAAAAATAATGAGTGCAATTAAAAAGACAATATCTACGTACTAGGTGTTAATGTTATAGAAAATCAGTCCAGTTTTAAAGATCATCATCCATGAAGGACAGATACGATACATAATGATCACTACTGATGGTTCATTTTAAATCAAGGTATAATAATATAGAAAGATAGTTGGATGAGAGAATTGACTTCCATGTCTGAACTGTAAATATATAGCTGACGCCAGTGGCTGCTGAGCTTTAAGACGGGAACCATGGGAAGGGGTGCGTTGCAACAGGGTTAGTGGTAATGCAGGTAATGGTCCGGGGCCCTGAACTGAGAGGGGGCCCCGAGCCAGTAATTCACTAAAACCTTGTAAAAGGAAAAACTTAAATTCTATGATCAGCTATTTACAGGAGACTGTAAAGACACCATGATCGGAAAAAAGTGGACAAGGAACCATCCATGATACCATTTTTTCTACTAAAAGCTTTGCAATTGTATTTTATTTTGATTAGAAAATAATCATTTGCGATCAGAAGGATGTGGTTTGTTACTTGGGAGGGGTGTGGGGGCCCCCAGGTTCCATTATCTTAAGGCCCCTAAAGAACCTTGAAACACTCCTGCATTGGACAGCAGCAAGCATGGCTTCGTCCACACAGGAAACAAAATATGTACGATTCATCTTTATTCCATCTTATGAATTAAAAATGGTTAAAACTATTTATTAAATCAAGGTTTGTAACAAGTGGATTGAATTTTTAACTTGAGAATAATGTACACATGCACCAGGCGATCTGTAAATTCACATATTGCAAATATTTTTGTTACATTTATCCTATTTATCTCAGAGTGGCAGTTTACAAAATAAAAGCCCTCCTACCTTTATCCTATCCATGCAGGCCTCCATCTTCAGCTGCTCCACAGCTTTCCTGGCATGGGAGATGCTGGCCGTGCTGTTGTTGGCGATTCCGTCCTTCATGATGATCCTGTGACGCCACACAGAGGCACAATGGGTGAGGGGAGATGGGGGGGTGACACACAGAGTCAATGAACATCACATTAAACCCAGAAAGGCAGCAAACCCCCTGGGGGGCTGATGTTTCTGGCCCCTTGGATCAGCCGTTCTCTGCCACAACCCTTTATTTTTTCTTCTTCTTCTTCTAATTCAAAAGGACCCATTTTGTGTGGGGAAGGTGTTTTAAGGCAGCCGAGCTCCATTTTATTCAGAAGAAAGAGCTTTTGAATGCATCACCCGGACGGAGGTTTGTCTCTTTATCTGCCGGTTTTCATGCACGATTACTTTCTTTATTTTCAAATTCAAAGTTATAATTTACAACAAGAGGCTGGAGGAGATGGCAACAAAGCAGGAAAACACACACACACACACACACACACACACTTCTTTGGAGCTGTGTGTTTTACATCAGGGCCACAGTGCTTTGCTCAGGGACATTTCAGCAGACCTGTGTGAGGGGAGGGGTTATGGAATCTAACCAACACATTTCCCTTCCTCTGCCTCAGATCTGTCCACCCATCATCTTCTCCACCGTCTTCCACAATGTGCAGTTTCTATTCTGCCAACACATTTCTGCAGATTGCAGGGCCCCACTTCGCCCTTCCCTCCTCATCCAGAGGGACAGAACACATCGGTGTGCTTGTAGAGCAACATGCACGAGCACACGACGCATCTCACCGAGGTGAATCTGTGTGGATTCATTTGTTTGTGCCTGGATTTGTTTATTTATTTCATTTCCATCGCTTAGAATCCAGCTGTGACTGTGCTCGAAGAGACGTGAACACAAAGCAGATGTTTGGTAAAGGAGGTCGCGGGCGGGCTGAATCCCACTGCTCGCGCGTCTAAAGCCAATTTATGGATTTTCAGCACACCCTCGCAGGAAGCCATAAAACCAGGCCTACCCCCCCCCCCCCCCCCCCTCTATCCACTCAGGTCTCCCCCTCGATCCGTGCACCCTTCTGAGGCTTCTTCTTATTCTCTCATCCACGTTTTTGTCATAATGTAACGAAGCCGATCTTTTCTGCGCATCAGTCGAACCCTGTCATTTCTAAAGGGGGGATAAATGGCTGGAGACCCTACAGCGTGCGAGCTGCGGCCCTGCTCACAAAACAGCACCAATTTTTTTTTTTTTTACATTGGAAGAATAAAATAATTAATGTTACAATCCTATTCCCTGCATCTGTCGCTTATATGAGCTTATTAATGGAGGCTGCAGCCGCCGACCTACCTGAAATGTGCAAGCGGATTTCCAATTTAGAGAATTCCGGGTTGACTCCACCCAACGCACACACACACGCACACACATACACAATCACACACACAGGGAAAAAAAAGCCCCTCACACACTCACACACACACACTAGAAGACGATCTGTCAAATATGAAACGATAGGAGGAAATCCCAGCCTCGCTTCTCCTCTCTTCTCTTGCGCTGGAGATGAAAAATCCCTTCGGGGAGACCTCGCCTGTCAGCGGCGCAGAGTCGTGCGCTCTCCGGCGGAGGAAGATGATCCAGGCGGCGAGGTCCTGGCACAGCAACCGCGGCTAGACCCGGAGAGATGGTTACGCAGGCAAGCGAGGGGGGGAAACCTCCGTGTGACGATCAGGACGCAGGCTGCGGGGGAAAGGAAGCACTCGATCAGTGGAGCAGGAGCTGCAGCAGCGAGCCGGGGGGCGCGTCTCTGCTGTACTGACAGGCCCTAAACGCACCAAAATCTAAATAATGTTTGCTGCTGTTTTAAAAAAAAGATATATTTTTATTCTAATTTGATTTATTGTTGCAGAAGACACCACAGATCTGCAGGCTTCCCCAATTCATTTTTACATCAGCTTTGACATCACCGGGTCCCCCCCCCCCCCTCTCTCTTCCTCATCCCTCCTCCTGCTCTCCCCATAGCAACGGATGATGGGCCGCATCCATAACAACAAGGCTCTTGACGGAAATTCGCATCCAGATCAAAAACATTTTAGAAAAACGCAGATTTATTCACAATCAGTGTTCAGTTAAAATTAAAAAATATCATTTAGGCTGAACCATCTTGGTTCTTCTTGCCTTTGATCTTCTTGAGCGCACCCGCTTTCCAAAAAAGGACACAGAAGACAACATGTAGTAATATTCCTTCAAATATTTATATATATATTTATATATTTATAATATAGTCATCACTTGGTTTGTTCATACACACACATACATATTTACAAACAAACAAAACATAAAATAGGATCTTTCTTAACCTCGGTTCACCAACTTGCACAACCAGCCCAAAGAGGTCGATCACACAGCACAATATATAAGCAAAACTGAGACAACGATCTTAAATTATGCATAGCTTAAGTTATCAACAGAAAAATATTTCCTTCTGTCAGAATGCACAAAAAAACATTTCACGTTTCCTCTCAGACTTTTTGCCATTTTCTCAAAAAACAAACCCAACAAACATATCATATTCTCACACATGGATGTTAAACAGAAAGAGAGAGAAAAAAAATGGTTGTGGTTCTCATGGACAAATACTTAAAAAAATGACAGGGAGGAACTGAATGTACACGTGCAAGCATGAAAACAAAGTAAACATATGCTTTACCGTCATGTCTCAGTAACACAGAAAGAGTTGAGTGAGCAGAGGAAAAAAACATCAAAACAACAAAAGGAATGACGTCAGGCATCTGATTAAGTAATATTCCCTTTCTCCAACACACTAGTGAAAAGTAAGACGTGAGTTCACAACAGAAGGCTCACTGCAGTCACCACAAAGGCAAAACAAGTCGTTAAACAGCCGCGGAACAAACCTCTGGCTTTTCCTCCTTTGAAACTTCATTAACAAAAATGACATATTGCATGTTTATGTCTGATATTGCTTCCTGGATTTATTAGTGGAATATAACACAAGCTCAGTTCATATACAATAATGACTGACAAACAGAAAGTGCGGGAAGTTGAGTGGGAATGTAAAGAATAGCTGCATGGATCCAAAGAAATGTTTGGTCGATTGGTTCTCACACTGATCAATGTAGTGTATAAGAGTCTGAAATAAGCTGTAAACCTCATCAGTGTCAGAAACTAGCGCCAGCCTCCATCTGCTACAAACTTTCTTCATGCTGCACAGGTAGCAAGCATCAGTGAGTTCAGGACGTTCCTCTCTGCTAATGTTTGTTAATCGTTCTCTCAGAATCTCCGCGAGCTCAATGAAGTAGTGAAAGGTTTTAGTGCATTCGAGCAGCAGACAGTAAAACACGAGGCAAGCAGAGAAGTAAAGATGAGCCTCCATGGTGATTCTTACAAAATAAATGAATATCAATAGTTGTCAATGCAAAAGGACAGTTCAGCTGACAGGCATTAATAACAAAGTATCATGACAGCAAATGTCACGCAGTCAAGGTCAGCCTCATCCCAGCATGCAGAAGAAAGACAGTACATCCAACACAAGGTGCAATTCATCCCCCCACATCCCCCCCCTAGGAGCTCAGATACACAGCGATGTGGGGCCGTGACACTACAGCTCAGACTTGAGTGGAGTGGACAGCCCCTCAGAGTGGCATCCCACTCTCACAGAGCGGGTCGTGTCCCGGTGACGGACGTGAGGATGGGCTCCCTGCCTCCCTCCAGACTGCTGCAGCGTCTCCGGGAAACTGTCAGACGACGCGCTGCGGGAGATCGGAGCGGCGAAGAAATGAGAGACTGGGGGGTCTTCACACTTTGGGTCTGGCTTTGGCCAGACGATAGCAGCTTACCAAGAAATCAACATCACACAAGGAACCTTGCACAAGAAAATCTCAACAGTCAGAAACAAAAGAATGAGAAGACTCAACAAACCAAACCAAATGCATTTCATGTGTCTGTTGCAGCCTCAGACCAATGTTCATCAACCCCCCAAAACATTCAACTTCAGTATGTTTATAAATATATATTTATATACATATAATACTATTTTATATAATCATTTCTTGATGCTGGGAGAAGAGTTTGCTCAGCTGGGGATGGCTTTAGTTCAAAATCAAGGAGGAATCAGGGAGCTTGATGCCATGCTGTCAAGTCCTCCCCCGAGGAGGAGGAGAAGGAGGAGAAGGAAGAGAAGGAGAAAGAGGAGGAGGGAGCCTCTCTTGCTGTGAACTGGACAGGGGTAAACATCAGACACAATGTCAGCCTGCAGCGTAGCTGCTCAGGAAGGAGTAGAACATGGGCAGTTTCATGCGCTGCTGGTCCCGTCGACACCACGCCATCACCGTCCCCTCGTTGTTGGCTGTGTAGAGGTGGTGTCCGTCACACGAGTACGTCAGGCTGAGACACACATTAGAGGACGTCATCAGCAGAGTTCCCCACAGAATCAGAATATTAACAATGATGGTGGAAATTAGCATGGCCGCACTGTTACCTGATGATGGGTTTGCTTGATTTGGGAAAGGTGATCTCTCTCACTGGTTTCAAATCCCAGGTGCTCCACAACCTGAACAAACACCAGTGAGACTATATCAGTTTGTTGAGCAGAAAACAAACACAATAACATAAAAAAAGAGTTTCTGCTCACCTGACGACACCATTTTCCAGCCCGCCGGCGATGACGTTCACAGACACACCCTCCGGCTGATTGGAGAAGGCCACGGAGCAGATGATCTCTCTGCAGTGGACGTGACCAATCAGGTCGCCATTCACCGTCCACAGACGCAGGTCGCTGCCTCCGCCAACTGGGTAAAAAAAAAGAGTCGTGATTAACACCAAAGCAGGGACTCAGCACGAGGCAATAATCATGGAGATGTGATAAAATGAACGCTGTGGTTATGAAGTGGGAGGTTCCTCACCTGAGTCACAAACTGTTGCGATGTCACCTGTGGTCTCGCTGGCGGACACGGCAGTCACCGGGCTTTTGTGGCCTGTGAGGCTTTGTACATAGCAAAGTCTGAAGAAAAAAACAATTTGTGTAATTTAGATTCGTCTCCTCACAAAGAAAAGATAAGATTGATGTATTTCTCACTTCATTCACACTGACCTGTTGAGGTCCCAAAGGATGCAGGTGCCGTCTTCGCTGACACTGATGAGGATGCTGTACGGTTTGCAGACAAACAGGCTGGTGACCTCCCCTGTGTGTCCGTACAGGTGAACCTGAGATTCCACCTCCATCTCTGATGGCTATGCAGGACATTATGCAAATCCAGACATATATTAGAGACCATATACAGAGGACACACAGATCTGAATATTTCATGCGACACATTAGCAAGGACGAGGTATCACGGTTTAACAATTTCCCCCAAAACTTGTATAATCAAAATACAATAGGATTTTCCTATTAGATCAGGTGCTACTGAAACATGATTCAGGAGCAGAGAAACGAAATAGTGTTTGTGGGGACCAATGAAAGTCTGAAAACCTGTGATGACTGAACTCTCAGACCCCTAATCTCACTTGTGGACTCAGTGGAAAATGTGTTTCAAGGGCAACTGTGATGTGACTACTGAAGCCGGGCGTTTGAGCACAGCGAAGCGGTCTAAAGAGGGGGAGAGGAGAGTCGGGGGCTTAGTGAGAGGAGGGTGGGTGGAGTGAGGCCGTCGATGTGTTGGCGGAAGGTTAGAGGGAGACATCACCATGGAAACCTACCGTGGTGCTGGTGAAGCGGTTGCTGTAGGCGGTGATGACTCCACACTTGCTACCTGTAAATAGCTGGCAGCCATCGGGCACCCAGGCACAGCTGGTCACCTGGAGAGAGAGAGGGGGAGGGGGGGGGGAAGAGAGAAACATGTTAAGGAATGAGAGACCTGAAAGCTTATTGGTTATCCCATCACTGTACTGATGGTCTACCATCCACTAATATGGAGGATGTGGGGTTTATGACCTATGGTGTAGCCAGCCACCAGGTGGCGACCTTTTGGCCCCACTTTTGGGGAGCAGTCATGTCTATATTTATCAACATCTAAACATTCTATGGTTTATCTACAGTGTAGATTTGTATATTTTCTTTCACTGACATTAGCCCTTGATGTTCTCTGAGCTTCTTACCTGGTGAAGTTGTGAACACTGTATAAAGTTGATAGGTGGTTCACTCTGTTTGCTCTTCAGCCTCAATATGTTGTCTGCGTAGCCCCAACTCAAAATGGCTGACCACTGGATGTCCGTGCTGTGCATGCTCCGAACACCTACAGAGGAGAGGGTGCAGAATAAACAGAGTGAGGTGACGTCCTCTAAATCCATTCTGGCTCATGGTTGAGTGGTGGGTCTCCTACCTTGCTCCTTGCTATAAATCATCATGAGGCAGAACTTGCAAGAGAGCCCGCAGATGGCTCGCGTCGGCAGCGCCAGCAGGGATCCGAACCTCTCCCCGTGCGGCTGACTGAAGCACACCACTGGGTCGGGAGCTGAGGGCGAGCCCACGTACTCACCCCACTTCAGACCTTTGATCCACGGCAGTGGGCTCTGTGGGGTTGGGAGGAGGAAATCGCCAGGTGAGCAGCAGATCATTTCAGAGATGACTAATTGAATTATATCTTCCTCAGTGCACAGCAGGGTGCTAGAATCACTACCACTACAGTAGATTACCGGGCAAGTTATTTCCTTGGCCTGTTCTCTGGTTTCTCTGAAGGCCAGCTGAACCAGGAGTCCCATGGCGGCTGGCAGCTCCCCCTCCATCATGAGTTTGGTGGTGGCCCTGCTCATATGAGAGGCGCTGAAGAGCTGCCTGGGTGTCTGTCCATACGTCTTGATCATCGTCTCCAGGGCCCGGCGCTGCACTGGGTCTTCTACCGATGACACGTCCATGCCAAAATACGTCTGTGAAAAGTGATGTGAAACTGTAAGCAACCAAAACTGTTTCCTAATAATTCAAAGTAAGCACAGTGATTGGCAGCTTCTTACAGCAGGGTGGAAGACATTGATGGCCTGGACTGAAGCTTTGCCTTTCTGCTTGAGCCCGAACACCAGGTCGATCCACTGGCACAGCGTCTGGGAGACCTGCTCGGACTCTAGCGCCTGTCGGTGGATCAGGATGAACAGACGCGGATCGTTGCGAGCCCAGGGCGGCAAATTCACGTGATTCACCCTCTCGCCGTTCTGACGTACCCCAAAATCAAAACCTGTGCCGGCAAATTTGATGAATCAACAGCAATGAAAAATATCTGAAGGAATAAGTATTCAGAAAAATAAAAAAATAAAAAATGATTACCCTCTCTGTTGACCAGGAATTCTGGGAGGTAGAAAAACTCTGGGATGAGCTCTTTTACGTCAGTCATGGACTCGAAGGAAGACAGCCTCCACGTGGTGTTCATGGAGTGGAACGTTCGGTCCGGGATATCAAAGCTCTGGTCTGAGTACGGCCAAAGACATTCTAATTACAGATTCAACTCACTGATTGAAAAGATTCCCTTTCATGACCAAAGACGCCTCGTCTGCTGAATACATTTACAATGACACAAAAAGATGCCTTAGAGGATCAGAGCCCAGAGGCGAATGAATGGAAAAAATAATTAACTCGTACGCGAGGAATAAAAAAGGAGAAGGAGAACAGAGGAGAGTACAGAGGTGAAGTAACCTTTAATGGCTGATACGTGGGGCGCAACACCGCTGCGGCTACATGCTACTCAGGTCCAGTATCTCTGCACTAAAAGCCTGAGCCTCCACTAAGATGGAGCTGTCACTTTAACGCAGACAGGTAGCTCTCTGCTAAAAGCTTCTGGGAACTGTATGATAATTATCTACCGTTAAAGAACCAAACACTGTCAGTTAACACTTACACTGATTCTTGAAAATAAGATCAATACAGTTCCAGTCTCCAGATGTTCTGTTTTTTGCCAAACTTAGCTGAATATTTTCCTCTTTGACTTGTAGCGAACATTAAAGTGTGACTCACCCTGGTACGCGAGGAACATCTTGGTAAACGGTGGCATTCGGACCAGGAAGTGCAGAACAGTGCCGCTGTTGGAGTAGTGAGAGCCGTAGTGGTACGGCTGAACCGGAGGCATGGGGTCATCCTCACGCACACCCTTCTTGTACTCCTCCTCCAGGTACTGTACAACAAGTACACATGTCAGCGTGGTTTCATATACCGAAACATCAAATCCACACGCTCAAGGCGAATACAGGGCCTTACCCGGTAGTTGTCAACGTATCGATCCTCTTTTTCTTTTGACTGGACTGCAATGGGTTTGTTCAAATTCCTGCGCAACGACAAAATGAGAAGCAAAGCACTAATGAACTTTGATTTTTCGCAATTGGCAAATTACACAAGCTGCATCTCAATTCAGGGGCGCAGTCTACCCGGCCCACGAAGGAGGTGCTCTTCGTGGGCTGTGTAGACCGAACTGAAAGGAGACGGTCAACAGAGGTTTTCCATGATTGGCTTCACCAGCCTATCCCGCCAGTATTGCTGTTGCCTAGCAACAGAGCTGAAGCTGGACACAACAAGGAATTCTGTTAATGCTCCTTGGTTTTTTAATATCTGTACCATTAGCAGTTTGATTGAGTTAAAACATGATACATAGTCCGGAGTAATAGCAGCTGTACACACACACAGAGCATCAACTTGAGGGCCTCCCCACATAAATAAAATCGCTCAGAAGCAACCGAAAACAATTGATTTCACTCTTCTGGCCACACACCCGTCTGAGCTGCATGCTCTGCAATAACCAAGTGGGGAACTGGCGGCTTCACAGTGCACAGCTGCACTGAATTGTAGTATTGACCACATTTGAGACGTTTAGCGAACATCGGTCAACAGTTGCTACAGGAAATAACTTGGGTTAAACTCTCCCCCTCTGAACTGCTTGATTTCCTACATGCACATCGCTAACATACCACACAACCCACCACCACAGGTAAATTATCACCCTGTGGCAAAAACTGTCATTCATTAAACATAACACAGTTCCTCTATTAGCAATTTCTGCTCTGATTTATTGTAATAGGTTGAAAGAACTTTAAGAAAACCTGCCAGCAGAGTCCTATCTAATGCGTCTCAAGACAGTGGAGGTACAAATGTTTATTACAATGCTTAAGACTGATCCCTGACACACTCCACTCATAAAGCATGGGAAACATGGTACAGTTATCATCCAGCTCTGACCTGTAGATGCTTGGGTCCTGCAGGTCGAGTGTCTCACTGGTGTAATCTCGCAGGATAAAGGGGAACACAGGGTACTGCATGAGGTCATTGAAGGAGCGCCCCGCGTGCTTGTTCAGATGTGTGAGGTACTCGAAGTTAGAGATCTGACCAGAGCCCCACAGCTGCGTGAGGGCCGTGATGTTTCCGTGCTCCAGCAGGTTGGGCAGATCAGAGGTCAGGATGTTGTGGTAGACGTCGTCACGGAACTAACACAACAACAGAGAGAAGTTTAAGATTATTTCAAACAGGACTGGAAGTTAACATTGGAAAAGTATTAATTTGCAATTGTAATCTGATTGATAAAACTTGCTGTGTCTCTGTCTTTCCTATACCACTGAAATAATAAGCATGGTGCCTTAAAGAACCTTCTTGTCTGTAGAGAATAAATTAATCTGTCTTTAGTTAGTTTAGTTTACGTTTCATGCATTTAAAACCAAGCCAAGTCAGAGAAAATCAATGCACAAAGGCCGAAAACAACCAGACCAACAGCCAGCATACTGATTACAATTCCTCCTAAGGGGCACACTAATGTTTGGACAAATAACCAAAGCATTACCTTAAGTAAACAGAAAATGGAAATATTATCTTGTTAATTTATCTGTCTTCGTGTCTGCATTGAAAATACCTGCTTGAAATCCTTGATGTGTACAAAAGTCAGTTGTACTACCATAGTGTCACATTTAGTTTCTAAATGAAAGCTGCACAAAATAATAATGGCTTTTTTCCCCTTACAGAGTGCTAAGGCACTGTATCTTATAATCATCATGTTTAATTCCTGGCACAGACTTCACAGCTCGACAGACATCAGGAACAGAATAACAAAAAGGCAATTCAACAATTATCTCACACACCAAAGGTTTTTTCAAGTCGCATTTTGTCTTTTCATACGTCTTTTACTTTGAGCATCAGTGGCTCTTTCATCTCGTTATTTTGATCACAGTGCATCCCTTGTGAATTCATTCTCATATTCAAATGAAACATTGATATATATTTTATTCCAGCAGAGATCTTCTGGGGAGAGGTATTGATAATAAATGGAATCCGTTCTTTGCAATAATAAAATAAAAATTGTTCAAGTAACTAGGCAAAAGGATTTGCTCTATCCCCGTCACGAGCTATGTTTGCTTCATTTCAGCATTTCTTTCTGAAATTTTCATTCAATATGTTATTGACTAACCTTGGTGGTGTCGAAGGCTATCAGCAGGGTCCTGCCATTAGTGAGGAATATCTCCACAGCGTTGTCTCTCAGCTGCCACCAGCGCTTGTGCACCTCTTTGATCTCCTCATATGTCCAGGAAAAAGAAGGTGCCTCTGTCTCCCCGTGAAGACTCTGTTCAAACACAAATGTTTGACTCTTCACGTAATACAATGCCCCACCCTTTGGCAGAGGGAAAAGTCAACACAGTAAAGTCTGTCTTTACCTGGTTGTCATGAGCATCAGCAGCATTGTCCTCCACAAAGTACATCCCAGACTTTCCTGTGACACAGCGCAGAGTGTTTAAGATTTGGTGTTTTAAGAAGAAGACAAACAAAAGCTTCCCACACTGAATAAGTAACACACACTTGTGTGTGAGGGAAGAGAAATATGCTCAGTGGCTCAGAGAGAGAGCACATTATTCGCTGTGCCTTTTTGACCTCCTGAGTGTATTATGCATGGAGCAGCTGCGAGCGGCGGTCAGCAACTTACCCAGAAGTAGCTCCCCTGCTGTCTCTCTGGAGGGGGCGACGCTGATGCACCGTCTGGTGAACCTAAGGACAAAAAGATATTCCTCAAACAAGACATTCGCCATCTGAATAAAACATGGGCATCTCTTAATGTGTCTTCTTTGGATCATCCTGAGACGGACATGATGCTTACTTAAGGCTTAGACAGAGAGGGAGAAAGCTCTACCTGATGGGCTCGCTGGTGGCTTTGTCTTTGACAGTGGAGGAGAAGGAGGAGTGAGTCTTATCCTCAAACAGGAAGGACAGCGGTGGTGTCATAGTGTCTGAAGAAGATGAAGGTCAGATTAAGTTAGACAAACACAAAGGTTCCTAGACAGTATTTTGCAAAAAAAGGGTGTAGCCACCTTCAAGTTTGCGTCTGTCTTTGAGCAGATATTTGTTGGGGATGGTAAGATAGCATCTCTGTAGCCGTCGTCGCTCCCGGTTCGGCCCCTCGGTGGGGTCCAACTGCCAGGATGTTGGGTAGGATGTCTGGTCGTACCACACCGCTCTGAAATAGACCATTTCAGTTCTCTCAAACACTTTGTTCTACTCATATCAGTATAGAAGGAAACTGACAGCAGGGCAGATGACGTTTTTATGTCCTCAGAAATGTTTGAAATATTTTCAGAAGTTCATATTTTACAATTTCCCATAAACGTCTGATGAAACAGTATTTAGTAAATTGTGTAGGACAAAATTACCCAAAAATATTATTTTAGCAGCTGAAATATCACATAAAAAGTGAAATTAACATATCTCAATGAATGATAATGTTGGTCGCCCAATTAAGTCAAATTAAAATATCTCGGTGCTGAATGGATGAATTCTGTGCAGACAAACTGGTCATCTAGCGCCACCAGAATGCTAAAATGTTACTGAACATACACATGCTAAACTAAGATGGTGAAGATGCTAATTGTTATACCTGATAAATAGCATAAAAAGCCTTTTTGTATATTCAGTATGTAAGCATTTAGCTGTACGCTCTATGTTAGCATATGCTAACAGAGATGCTATTTGTGGCTGTAGAATCAAAAACCTGGCTACATCCCCACCTCACTGGATATAGATTTAGAAAAGTGTTGATCAAAACCTTTGCGTGACTTGACCGTCTCATAAATTTTACTTTCTTTTCCATTTTTCTGGTGCTCTGCATACTGGGAGAATCTTTTATTACATTCCAAATTATTTATTCAAACAAACTACGGCCAAACCGCTGCACATTAAAATGTCATTAAAATCTAAATGGAATAAGCAGGAGGATAATTATCATCACTACAGAAGCAATTTATTTGTTGCACTTTCCGATATTGCGTTCGCCAATGGGAGAAAGATATTTCTGTGCATACCGGTCATGAGTGAGTTGTTGCACCAGCTCCTGCCAGTGGCGGCTGGCGCTGAGGTCCGTCTTGTAAAGTCCCCTGATGTGCTGGATGACTTTCTTCCTCTCCATGCCTTGCCGCAGAGACACATTCTGAGTGATATCAGCTGCAATCTTGGAAATGTCCTTGGACTTTCCATCAAGCCTCTGGATAAGACTGCAGAAGAATAAGAAAAAAGAAATGATGCTTACCACCAATTTCTTGCTCTGAACAACAATTTAACATCAGAAGAAAAGCCCTGACTCACTTCCTCTGAGTGTTAGCCATCTTCTTTTCCCACGCCACTTTGCTTGTTTTCTCTTCGGTTTCATACTTGATTTTTTCCTGTGCGAATAACGATACAAGGAATCAACTTCTTAGCATATATGTCCTGAAAGGTTGAGCTTTGCATTTATGGATTAACCTGGACATAAGTTGCGATTTTCACATGTTATATTAACAGTGCTTAGAGATTGTTTTACTTCCCTTTAACAATGGCTCTCAGTTTAGGACTTACTTCTTTTATGGCCCTGAGCAAGTCTTGTTTATGTGGAGCATTGGGTGGGATGCAACGATGGCCACAAAGCTTGAGCGAGGTCATGAACACACCCACGGCATTCTGCTCATCTTTGTTGAGGCTGTCCTTGTGATCGTGCAGCATCTCATACAGGTACAGCGACAACTTCGGTCCGTGCTGAGTGAAGCAGAGAGAGGGGGAGAGCAAAGGAAAGGACAGATGAGAAATTAATTTGTCACTAAAGAAAATCACACACAGTGATGGACAGGAGAGAAGCCTCACACAGGTAGCTGACCTTCAGCAAAGCCTGAGAGGAGGAAGCAGAGGGATGATGTAGCAATGCAAAGGCCTTGTTTTGAGAAACAAGGACTGAAAGCTCCTGGAAAACTTGTCTGTATGAATACAAATTTCTAAGAATTACCAGAATTATATCATTTTTAGGTTAAATACTTTGCAGTGAACAGTATCCAAGCTGACGCATGAGGTCCTAAATGGATTGTAATGATTTACAGTATTTCCTTCACACTAACCTCTAGACCTGGGCTGAGACTCTCCTTGAGGATATCCAAATGTCTGGGATCAAACACAAACTCCAGCGTCTCCTTCCTGTCACATAGGGGAAGTGTGGGGCTGAGTGTGTGCACCAGCAGGCGACCAATTTGGACCCGAAAGGTGTCCCGACACGACCAAAGGATCCTTCGCCACTGCTGATGTGGGGCTCCTCCCCGACCTGTGCTGCCCTGTGAGAACATGATTGTCAATGTACAGTCTCACACTCAAATTGTCCCTTTAGAGGTGAAAAAGCTTCTCTGTGAGTTTTGTCCTACCAGGCTGATTTTGATCCCATCCATCATGAGTTTGAGGATGTCTTTCTGAAAGCTCTTCTTGCTGGCCGGCGGCAGGATGAAGGGAGTCGGAGAGTGCGGGACGGAGGCGGAGCCACTCTCCTCATGTAGTTGATCACCTGGATCTGGTGTGAAAAGCTGTTGGTCTGGGGAGTCTGGGATATTCAGCAGGTCAAACAAGTCCTGACTCACATCTGAAATAAGTGAGACGCATTCAAACAGAACAGGGATTATACAGAATGTCAATTTAAGCTCATTTTAAGTGAAGGTGGAAATTAAGATTAGAATAGGTAGGTGGGAGAAGTTTTTCACCATGGTAAATGAGTCTGTTCACGGCAAGAACAACAAGCCTCTGCAGCCGTTGGACGAACTCTGTCTCGCTAGCACGAATAGGGTTTTCCTGGCTCATTCGCCTCTGCATCATCTGGTTGAGCTCATCGCTGGCTACTGAGCGCATCCGCATCAGGAGGGAGTCAGTCTGCGCCAGAGAGAACCGACGACGGCCTGCAAGCACAACACTGGTGTGAGCTCAGCAGTGAGAACACGTACTGCCATTTTTTTTGTCAAAGCACACATTCATTTTTCTTTTCAAGATGAGAGCAACATTATGCAAATGTCTCATGTATGATTGAAAACAGGGAAGATTATAAAGATTCACTGATCAAAATGCCATCTGTGCCGAAATGCTTAACAGTGATTTAATTAAGCATTCAAAACATGCACACACAAACGCACCAGTAGCACACGAGGGTACTGGGCAAATTAACTCCACCAATGTGAGTTAGAGGTGGAAAAGGGTGAGTTCACTACAAAATTGGGAAACATGCCCCATGGCAAAGGGGATGTTCTCCGCTGCAGACCGCAGTCCCAGCTACCTGCTTCACAGTGGAGCATGTAGGATGGAGCTCCTGAGGGGGAGTTGAGGGGGGAGTCCTGGGAGAGGAAGTTGAAGGGAGGGGACATGGGAATCTGGCCATAGGAGCAGTAGTGCTGTCTGGGGATGCGGGGGATAATGGAGTCTTTCATGGCAATGGAACCTTCAGATCGGGATGAGGAACAGACAGGTGAGAGCGGAGCAGTGAAAAACAAATGGTGGTCATATCGACCTGGACACTCAGGATGAGACAAACACTGCGGAGCAGATTTCTACTGCGGTATCAGAGTGAGACACTCACCTGCAATGCTTTTGCGCTTCTGATGGATGGCATGATGTGGAGAGCTCAATGAATTAACTGAGCTGCTCAGCTTCTGAGGTTCCTGATTGGCTGTCGTCTTTATAAACTCGATAGCAGACTGAAGGACGCGGAACTGCAACGCTACAGCCATCTCTGGGAAAAACAAAACAGTGAACGTTGTCATGTAAGAGGTTAACATGATATTCCTCACATTCCACGACTCAGCACACATATCTTTGTATGAAGCATTAAAAATAACAAAAAAAAATCACATTCACTGATTTGCTTAAAATTTGCTCATAATATTAATTTTGTCGTATCAAATGTTGTGTGCTGTGCCTCACAGACTAGCAGTTTATTGAGAGCTTTATTAATTTCTATAAGGACACAACACTCAATAATACAAATTGTTGGGTTTCATAACACAATTAATTACTTGATATATTTTTTTTAGGTTTTCATCTACCAATTACAAATCCTATGTTTTACTTCGAGGACGATAGCTAATAGCAGATTATGCTAAATTTGACTTACATACTCATGCACTTTCACACAACAGACGTCATTTATTACCTTGAAATGAGAGACTTAAGTGCAGTAAAGTAATTATCCTGAATCCTACTTGAAAAGAAAAATAGGTGTCTCTTCATTTAGTCGAATTGGTTCTATAATAGAGTTGTGTATCTATCTAATAATTTCAGACACCTCTGTTTGTTTGTATGTGGAATGTATATCTTGAGACCTGTTATCTGATCAGCCTCACAATGGTTATGAGTATTTTAAAAGGTCCAAGGAAGTGCATGTTACATTTAATATTAATACAATTTGAAGAAACAGACAGCTAGTGCTCTAAAGCAGCGATGGCTGACGCTCATCAACAGAAGTGACGATGTCGATCACAACAGTACGTTCACAGCAACAACAACTGAAGTGGGCAGCTCTTATAGGAGCAGCTTCAGGGTTCTGTGGACTGATTCCTGCAATCGGTCTTTAATCAATGACTGCAGGTCAGCTTTACAATTTTAGAAAGAAAGCTGCAACATAACCACAGGCCAAGCAAACAGCCAATGCCAAACCGGCACTAGACAGTGCACTGTTATTACTAAAATGACAAACTACCAAAAATAAAGGGTGCCACGTACAGAAGACGAACAGATCACAGAATGTTTATAACGGATCGTACACTGTAAAGAAGTAAGAGCTTATGAGGACGAGATGGGAGAGGTATTTTTCAAAGACCAAGTTCACAAATTAGAGAAAACCATTTAGTGGGAAGATGAAGATGTGAGATAGTTCTTAAATTATTTCTTCTCAAATGAGCTCCCACTCTTCAGTTGTAGATAATGAAGAGACAGCGCTGTTAATTTCTGCAGCAGAGCTTGACAGCTTCACATCATCCTGAACTGCAGAGCGAAGAAGATGGAAAAAACTGATGTATTTGCACATATATTAAATTTCAGAACACTAGTCCTCACCCTGCGTGCGACGCATCTTGCTGGTTTGCATGAAACCCAACAAGGTAATAAGGTCTTCGATGATGCGGAAGTACTGGGACCCTGAGGAGCTGCAGGAGTGGATCGTCACAGCCACTAACAGCTGCTGGATGTCACACACCAAGAGCTTGTAGTCATTCAGGGGAATACTGTAAAGAAAGAACAAGCAAAACAATAGAACACAAAGCAGAGGAAGTATGCACCACCAGACCAAAGAACAGTGAGAGGATTAATGATTCACGGTTAAAAGGTTCAAGACAAAAAAAAAGATGAACCCTGAATGTGTTTGAATGAATCATCCTCTGTTCTGGCAGTCGTACCTATTCTCCATGCCATTGAGGGTGGAGAGGGTGTTAAAGAGCACGTAGAGCAGTCCATGGTCGAGCAGGATGTCAGCCAGCTTAGGGCAGGCGTTGAGAAGCTGCAGCAGCATACACAAGATGTTGTGCACCAGGGAGTTCTCATACAAAGAGTTCTCAATGAGGCCCAAGACGGGGATTATGCAGCGTTTTCTGAAGGGAGAGATATTTTCCATTTCCTCCAAATCCAAACTGGAAAGCAACACAGATAAGAAAAACTAATGTTAGAATGTGAACAAAAGAGGATGTTATGGTATAATGACAAGTGTGTGATTGTTCCCTGACTCACTCTTCCTCCAGGCCCACAGGCCGTCCAAATAGCATCTCTAGGAAGCACTCAAGAAGCCCCTGGCTGCCCTGGTGGATGTACAGCTGGTTGGCCAGCAGTGAGAAACCATGGTTCTTCAGAAATTTCTCCTTCTGCTCCTTAAGAGCACGGCTGAAGTAGGCATCCAAGAGCTGGAGGAGAGTGGTGAGAATAACATGAGATTAGAAGAGTACAGTTTCAAACTGTACTCTTCTAATTAAACTCAGCAAAGGAGGCGTCGCTTTGATTTCATCCACCTTCTCCTGCATTTAGTGTGCTGTACTCATACTCATCTCTGATGTTATCATTAAAATGGCACAAGAGTTCAGTATTTAATCTTCAATAAAGATGATTAAGAATTAACCAATTTTTGATAACCTATTCATCTTCCTAACAAGAGTTAAATGACAAGATTGCTTCCACTCACATCTCTGTTTGATAAGTATGAAGCTACAGATTTGAGCTGATTAGCTTTGCATAAAGACAGGAAACCGGTGTAAACAGCTAACCAGGATATTTTCAAAGTACTACAACACCTCTGATCTTTAATCTTGCTCATCAGTTTCACTTGTTGTGAGACATTGAGAGAAATATGTTTGCTAAAAGCTTGATATGTAAAACAAACATGTACATGTCATTTTTTGGAATGAGCATCCCTCATTGGGTAAGGCAATAACAGCATTGCAAGCATAGTTAAACGTGACTCCTGTTGCTAAATAATATTAGCCTGCTTTACAGGTGTATGACATTCATCATATAGGATCCTGTACCAACCTTCATGACTCCTTGCTGTATGAGCGGTGAGGAGTGGTTGACCAGAACGATGAGAGCCTCTGGCTGGATGAGTTTGTCCATCACCTCCTCGAGCATGAGATCAGGCAACAGCAGCAAGACGCCCCTCAGAAGATCATAGAGTCCGCAGCAGATCAGCACCAGGCAGTCCTCAGTACTGGACCTGAAGGGAAACAAGTTTAGATTGCAGTGTTGAATTACTGTGCTCTTGAAATGTAGTGTTACATATAATTCGATATATTTTTGATTGCACAGGATGTTGAATTTTGTACAATGTTAACTGGTATGAGCATCTCCCACAACATAACACACACCAACCATGAATTTAGATGAAATTTAGAATTTAGAAGTGTAATTTTTTTCCTTGACTGCTTGAAATTTAACAAATGAAGGCAGATCTCCCACAGTCAGACATCTCATTTTGTGTCTAATAACAGCCCAACACAATGATGAGAAAACAGGATTACAGTGAACAAATCTCTTTTTTAATTTCCAATCCACCTAAGCCTTCAGTGATCTCATCAAGTAAAGTGACGCTGACACTTGTGTGAAAATCATTTTCAAATTTTAGCAGGCTGAAGACTTTATATCCCTTAACAGGCTTTTCTTTTGAAATGAAAACTTGTGGTTTAAGTACTGATTTATTTTTTAAACTACAAAAAGTACTCACAATAAACTTGACTAAGTTATTGTTAATACAATTTTATAAATTGTGATTTATTTAAGGTGTAATTTAACATATTCACACGTTTTACACCATTTGACAGAGTACCATGGAAGCGTACCTGTCATTGGACTCTGTCTTGCTCTGGGCCCTCTCATAGCCAGGAGAGTAAGTGTAACTCTCCCAGTCTTCAGGCATGGAGCCTCGGTCGGCCACACTGGGCCATCGGCCAATAGCCAATGACCCGTTAGGAGCTGGAAAGGCCAGGCCCAGACTAGCCAGGTTGCTGTGGCTCCTCTGGAAGGACTGAATCCCTTTCAGACTGTCAGGACGCCGCGGTGTCTCATCACTGGTCCAGTCAAACCTGTCCTCAGACTCTGCCACCCCCACGCTTCCCTCTGCCAGGCTGTCCACATCTGCCGCCTCGTCCCGCTCCTCCTCCACGCTGATGGAGGGCGTGCGCAGGGCTCCCCCCTCACCCATGTCCTTAGAGTCACAGATTGTCTTGGCTGATTCACAGCTGCTCAGGAGCTGCTCGTCACAGCCTCCGCCCTTCTTGAGCGTTTCTGTGCTGCCCCGAGCCTGCTGAGTGGCAAGAGAGACCTGGTCACCTTCGCTGGCCTCATTTGAGCTAGCGTGTCCGAGTCGAGGTGTCAGCAGCGGGGAGGAGAATGGAGATGGCGCCAGGCTGGGTGGGCGTAGCGACAGATCATCACTTCCATGTTCAGGGGAAGGGCCTGTTTGTAGGCAGATGCATTGTGAGAAGATACCAGTACAAATTGCAAACCTGATGAATAATACTATGTGGCAGAGCAGTAGCATGGCTGTTCTTTGTCAAAATGTTTTATTTAACAGCAGAGAAACAGGTTAAAAAATAATATCATGTCAACAGGGTTAGTGCAGGAAATTTCTGTTATTTTTATATTTTTTGTCTCATAATTGTATTGTTGCTAATCTATTAAAGCAGATCTATAAACAAATCTATTTCCTTTATACAGCCATTTCCCAAAGTTGTAAAGTGCTTTGCAAGAAATAAAAAATAATTCAATTTAAAAAGCAAGGCTACGATGACAAAAGGGGCTTATGAGTGTAAAACTAAGTGGAACAATAAAAGCTTAGATAAAAGAAGAGAAAGGGCACTGATAGAAAGATATATAGGATGTATGAACAAGAGGGGTTCTGTGAGAAGAATTGTTATGAGCATTAGTTGGATTCCATCTCAGTAAAAGCGGAGGATGATGGGAGGGAGTTTCACAAACGTAATGCTCATGCATCAGCTTTTTCCCCAGAACTAATGGTGTTAACATTAAGTACTTAAAATTAAACTCTGATGACTGAAATTCATCACAGAGAAATCGGGCTGATACAGCACTAAACATGTTAGACAAATTTCCCTTGTTAGAGGCACATGCAATCAGAAAAGCATTGCTGATCTTTCCATTTCATTGTGAGCAACAGACAGAAGGTTTAGATTTAATTATCGTCATTGTTTTCGGATGCAGCTTTTGCTCTAAGGTCAGGGTAACACAGCTAAAGGAGCCGTACCTTCGCCATGAGCGTCAGTGAAGACGGTCGGGGAGAGTGACATTACAGAGCTGCTGGCAGACTTCCCTCCGCTGTTGGAGCGTCTCAGGTACATAATGGACTGCACCTTCTCCTGGTACAGCTTCCCATCTGACAAACAGAGACATCAAAAGAGCTCAGTGCATTAAATTCCTGGAACCTTTATGCAGAGATGTGGCCTTCAGCTGCCCCGATTCCTCACCCATGTGCAGTGAGAAGTAGAAGCTGGATGGAGTGTGGCAAACGTAAGTGTTGGTTGGGGGGTGAACAGCCAGCAGGAAGTTGTAGATCAGTTTGAGCAGATCCATATCTGGAGGTGACCCGAGCACTTCCTGGATGATTTTGACGAATGACAAACAGACTTCCTGTGGGATGGCAGTCAGATACTCGTCCCGGTGCTCCTTAAGACAAACACAATATTGTTATTAATAGCTCTTTAAGAAAGAGGGGACAGTGGATTTGTGATGGTGACCTACCTGTAGCACCTGGCATGTGAGCAGGAAGCGATGCACAACTTCAGCCTTCAGAAACTGACGGATGTTGAAAACCTGATCAGGGTGGTGTACCCTGATGAGGATCTCTAAGGCAGCAAGCAGCGTTTCCCACACTCCGCACTGAAAGAAACACCATCTTATCATTAGATGATCATGTTTGGAGCTTTCTGTGTCTCATAAGGAGTTTACAGACCTTGGGTGAAACAAGAAATGTTTGAAATCCATAATTATGTTTTAGATTGTGGGGATAAAAACGGGAGAAACTGCATGTTCATGTCTCATGCAAAAACAAGTTTTTATTTGGATGTATGGCTATGACATTTAAGTCTATTTGTCTTCATTATGATAAAAAGTTTATGATAATCCCTAATCTGGTGTGGTGTGTGTCTACCTCGGCCTTGGCCCAGATCTTCCAGTCCAACAGGACGTCTGAGAGAAGCTGGATGTCCTGCACCACAGCGATGGATTCGGTATCTAAACGAAACTGCCCATCATCCCCCAGGATGAGAATGGGTCCACTGCAACACCCATCCAGCAGCGTCTACACAGACATAATGTGGCAGCCACATGAGAAATACATTCAATTCTACAGTAGCTTTGAGAGGGCTGTTCCTTCTAATTAGATATATAAACATATCAGAATCACTTACTCTGCAGAAACTACCCTGCAGTGCAGAATCACAGATAGGAGGGAAATCAATACATTTTCTATGTCATTTTTTGGAGAGCTGATCACTTTGTCAAAAACCAATGCCATTTACTCCCAGAGTGGCCCGGTTGGTATCGATCAAATTCCATCATTTGTGACCAGTTTCAATGCAGTGATCATAAATCTTGCACTACTTTGGGTCTCTGGTATTCTCAGGTATTTATTGACTGTTCCGGAGTTTCAGTAATATAAATAGAAAAGTAAAGTTTGATACACTCATTAGTCAGTTCTATGCTACACAATTCAGTGTTTGGAAGATTAAAGTGACCCAGGCAATCAGGAGGTGATGTGTGACTCTCAAGAAGCTCAGTGCACATCAACTGAGACAGAATCCATTTCAGCACACGGCTATCACACAGCTCAATTACAGATACAGCCAGAGGGTCAAGTAACAGCAGTGTCACATGCACCAGCTTCGAAAGTCAAATGAAGTTGTGGGAACAAAAGACAGCAAAAATGTCAAGGTGTGACTCACTTTCAGCATATGATATCCCACGATGCATTTGGACTTTATGAGGACCTGGTGGATCATAGAGTAACCATGGTAACAGTCCATTTCGTGGATACGGTGTTGGTTGAACTTGGACAGAGACAGCAGCACCTGCAGGGCCAGAGCCTGGGTCTTCTCACAGTCACACAGCTCCACAGTCTGGATGCCACACAGCCCAAGATGAGAGACAGAAGGAAAATGAACATAATAAAACTGAGTTATAGGTAGAAAAGATACCAATGTAGTTTGCTGAAGCATTTACTGTACATCTTGCTTTTTACATTAATTCCCAATGTCCCTGCTACACTTATACTGTTCCCACAAAAAATGATTTGGTCATGTACATGTACACAAATGTAGTACATGTTTATTTGCATATAGACAATGGGAGTGAGATGCGATTCAAAGTGATCACGAGAGACACATTCAGGAAATATTTTAACACCAGAGCTGAAAGGGACAAACTGTCTCCCAGCATTCAAATAATTCCATAAATATAACGACAACTTGAAATTTCAACCTTTAATTCTACAGCTCTAAAATTCTACCCACCTGTGCAAAGAGGAAGACGAAATTTCCCGTTCCTCCGATCCAATGCAGGACGCTCTGCAGGCCTTTAGTTTCGGTGGGGAGCAAAGCCCTGAGAGTGTGGGGCTCCAGGGAAACACTATGCACGTCTTTGGAGCTGAAGGGTCTCTGGGTGACCACTGTCTTGGCCTGACCCTTCAGTCTGATTACAGGCTCGTAGATAGTGTAGACGCTGGGGCTGCCAGGGGCATACACCACTGCCAAGCTCTCCTATTGACAAACACAATTCACACGATCAAATGTCATCTTAAGTCATTTCTAATAGATTTATATTAAATCTTTTTGTTTAAATAAGTCACCCAAATAGTCTCCAGCACGGATTAACACCCGTGTCAGGGATGTTATAAAAATGTAAAGAGGAAATCATTCGTTATTCTTGTCTTACTTTCTTCTTTTCTTTATCAGCAGAGCTATCATCAATAAAGCTATTAGCATTTAATGGGAGTAAAACTATTTCCAGTCTGACTGAAATAGATGCTGCTTAACTGTAATAGCTTTTTCCATTGGGGGAAAATTACTTCCTACCGTGGAGTATCACTGATGACAACTAATTGGAACTGAACATTACTCATACACCGTGAAATGACACCATAAATGAGACATAAGGAGGATTTGCTATGCTTACAGAACACTTGAATCACAAAGTATTATAACAGGTTTTAACAACAGCGTCAATCTGCATTTTAACAGATCATTGGCTAAAAGATCACAACGCACATAATAAAACTTCTATTCGTCTCCTTCATATGTGATGTTTTGTGCTCTGAACCTACCACCAAAGCTGTTGTGTCCACATCCTTGTTCTTCATTAGGATCTCTCGTACATGGTCACACTTTAGCCCTTCCTTAGTGACAAACTTGGAGAATGACCCACTGGGCTTGCCGTATCTGCAGGGCATGATCGAGGTCAGGTCGGGCCCACGGGTGTACAGGTAGAAGGCTTCCTCAGATCCAATTCTAGACCCTGAAATACACAGACAACGTAAAATTGGAGACAGAAACATTACAAAAACCTGAAAATAAAAATAAATTGTACATTTTTTTGTTCATTATCCAGGCATCTGGAGCTCACTGTTAACCTTAAATATTTAACTTTGGCTGCTAGGTATCACTCATTTAAAACAACAAATAACACACCATTGATGACAATAGAAGCAGCATGGAATCATGGGAGTTGACGTCTTCACCACCATTACCGAAAAAAGTGTGAATGATGTCATGGCGACCAAAATATAATGTTTAAATTTGGGTATTTCTCTTGGTTTGAACATCATTGGAAAGATTTGGATAATGTAATTACACAGGTCAAAGAAATATATAACAGGTCTATAGTTATGTTGCTGCTTGTTTATTTGTCCTGCTGACAAATAAACAAGCAGACACGGGTGAAACGGGTGAAACAACCTCCTTATAACATATGATGCAATGCAAGATGAGACCCTTGCGGTGCTAAAAATTAATGTTTTATTTCTTCTTTTCATGAAACAGTAACCTGCGATGAATTACAAGTACAGCGGAGACGCTAAAACTTGTGTGAAGGCATCAGTTGGGTTCACAGGTTGGGATCGACTGAGACACAAGCCATTAACAGCCAATTAGAAGCAACAAGAGAAATATTCAGTAGGCCTCCCAATAGAATGCTGGGAATTTGCAGCATGCCAAACATCACACCAGCAACAGCCTTTTACAGACACCAGATTGGATACACTTTTGGGCAATGTGCCACTAGTGAGTACAGAAGACAGATGAATGGAAATGAATTGTACATGCATGCATGCGGAAGAAGATAAGATGGGGAGTTAAAAGGAGACCTACCATTGAAGAGAAGCACAGTGCCCATTCTCCAGCATCCACCCTGCTTCAACAGCTCCTCACAGAACGGTGAACAGTGGCCCAACATGCAGAAGGTTTTGTTGCTGTCAGACGATAAACTTGACTTTCTAGGTAGCGTGTAGTCCAAAGAAACCTCACAATTCCTAAAGAGGAGAGATGTTTAAAGTTAAGTTATTAATCACTAACTTGCTTGAAAAAACAAACTGACAGCTTCTTACTGTTGCTATTACACATGTCTCTCACCTGATGCCACACACCCAAACAACCACTCGGCCATGGATGTTCTTCTTGCCCTCGGGCTGCTGGGTGTACGTGAGACTGAGGTGCTGCCACTGGCCTGGCCTGAGTAGCCCCTCAGCAGATTCTGCCTGCGCCAGTAGCCCAGCTTTTATCTCATCATTTGGGTCTATACAAATTCTGAGGGAACAGCAGATTACGATACTTAAGGTTAATGAAACGTGAATACTTAAAAGGTCTAATCTTTGAGGTTGCAGTCTTCATTGGAGCTCACCTGAATGTGAGACAGCCTGTGGAGAAGTTCGCCCACACTTGAAGCATCAGTGCCTTAGAGCCCATGGACAGAATATGAATGAGGCCTTCTTCTACTAATCTTGTCCCAGCCTGAGAGCAGCTCAGGAGTGACTCAGCTGCAGGAGGGTTACTCTCTTCTGGAAAACAATGAGAGAGGAATCTCAAAACTAGTTACATTTTATGGTCATCAGGCAAACAATCGTCTTGGTAAAGTATTTGTGTCTCACCCTTGTCTTTGTCCCTGTCCTTCTCCTCTTGCTCTGCTACCCAGAGCCACATAGAGGCGCTAAAACCACTGGCCATGTGGGGCCAGCAGTTCTGCCCTACTAAGGGCAAGTGGAGAGGAGCGATGTGCCAGGGAGAGGAACGGACATGGCTCAGTCCGTATTCAACATCCCCCTCTCTGCGTCCAGGAGAAAGTTTCCCCTTCCAGAGCAAACCAACACTTTTGCCACCAGCAGCACCGTTCTGTCTGGAGCTGGGGGACACCCCTCCTTGTGTCGAAGCCCCAAGGATTATTGGAAAGGTCAGGAAGTGGAGAGGTTCCATATTCACATTGGCCTCAACAACTTGCAGGATGCCCTTCAATAAAATCTCCTGGCAATAAAGAAATTGAATGACCAATGAGAGGAGCATTTGATCAGTTTTAGATTTGTTAAAGGAAAAACTTCAAAGATCTGAGTTGACTCTGCATATACATATAATGCTTTAACTGTGTGAAACGACTAAAATAACAACGCCTTAAAAAAGTAGAACTAAATTTGCCATAAATAAAACAGAAGAATCCAGCAGAATACAGAGTGTCTAAACCAGAAAAACCTGTGTAGCAAAACAAAAAGTGCAGAATCTTGACTGGCCACTGCACCCCTTGAGGCATCTTATTTTCATAGACGGAAAACACACATGTCATTACATTCACATGGTTAAAAATAAACTATTTTTCCTTCTGGAAACAAATTTCTTGGAGATATAGCTGCTGTCAGATTCCAATTAAACACTGTGTTAAGTCGTGGCAGCACATCTGTTCCTCACACATGGGTTTTAATTGTATATAGAAAAATGTAGACCCAGGGGGGGATTGTGTGTTCTAAAGAGTTGAGAAGTGAGCAAGTCTGAGATGATGTCTAACAAATAAGTTATTGTTCTTGATGAGCCTGAGTGTGCACATGCTGTGAACATAAGCTAATGGTGTCAACACCCTGAATGCAAGCTAAAAGAACATTGTTGAATGACTGGTAGGGTTTGCTATTTACAGTAGGTGGGGTCTTCTCCAGGAAGAGGCGAATCAATAGGGCCAGTTCCTCCGCTGTGATTTGCTGGCTCACCATGGCAACCAGGAGCTCCACTAGCACAGACTGGCAATCTGAATATGGACCGATGAAGAGCATATTACGTAAACAGTTTTCACTCACTTGGGCATGCATTAGAACACCACAGACACACACAATGTCACCACTGCCTGTTAAAAGGCTACAGACAATACGAGTATACAGTCTATCAAAATCTTGTTGAAATGTCAGAAGTCGGTTAAAAAGCCTCCAAGAAACAGAGTAAACTGAGTGACCTCTGTTGATTTTCATAAGATGTAACACACATGAACAAAATCCTACAGGATCAGAAATAAGAAAAGGGAAATAACAAACCTGTGAGGGAGGGATCTGTTTGGCTGAGGATGTTGTGAAAGCCAGAGAGAATGGTTTTGACTCCTCCCTGTGCGGCCAGAACAAGAAGTTAGTTTTATCAGTCATGGCACAGTTGAGGAATATACAAGACAAATATAAACGTGTGAGGCAGTTAAGAGCAGCATAAAGAGGAAGAAGTGATCAGTCCGACCTGATCATAGAGTAAGGCAGCATTGCGGTGGTCGGCGTGTACTGCATCCAGTAAACTGTGAAACACATGACTCAGAACCTCCAAGTCGGGGGAGCCAGTGGCGAGAAGCTGCAGCTCCATCGTACAGATCTCAGGGAAGAGCAGCACACCACGCCCGGGCCCGTCCACCACCGCTGCAAACTCCCGCAGCCCGCTGGGCTCCACCTTGACTCCTGAGAAAACAATCACAGACACCAGGAGACGTTTAGAATCACAAGAGACTCGCACATGGACATGGAGAGATTCTAGACATCAGGCTGACCGGCACACGCTAACACAGAAACACCCACTGCTGGGCAGCGTTAGTGAAACAGCTTCATGATACACACGCTTCCCTCTGCTTCAGCTCCAAGCTCCCATCTTGGATGCAGCTCATAAAAATGAGTTACCCTCAATCCTATGCTCAGCCTCAGAGCAGCACGGAAGTCCCCTCATGATTTACAGGAGAGCAGCCCAGCAGGCTCCCTTGCGGCTTCTGGTAACTCCTTTTATTAATTTGCTTGCTCTCTCGCTCTCTCTCACAACTACACAGGTTGCCTCAGTCTCACACACTAACACACCCAGATACATACAGCCTTCAGTAAATACAAGCTAACAGGGCATATTCTAGCAATCACCCCCATCTCCCTTAAAAGTGTTTTGTGGGAGTTTCGATGCTATTGTTTGGTCTGGGGATAAATTTAATTAATTTAATTAAAGTGTGCATTTCACAATCAATCTTGCAGTAATTTTGGAAAATAAATGCAATTTTTTTAATTGGAAAACATTTAAAATCAACCTAATCTCATAGGTTGCATAAGTGAATACAAGAAGCCAGTAACATGTAAATATTTAAGGATACTTAGAACACAGACTTTACAAAAGCATGAACGTATTGTAAGTTATGTCATTCAGAGGGATTGTGAGAAGGCAGCTGCTATAAGAACCAGAAAATCTTAATTTTGGAGATAAAGAGAAAATCCTAGGGTGAAAGCATGTACTTCAGATTGAACCAGATTGTTCAATGTTAAGAAGAGATAAGCTGATTGAATTGCACTGTTACGTTATTGGTTGGAGGCAATTCATGTATTTGTCTAGCATTAGGTCAGTGTTAAGCATTCGCCATTTTCCACGACGTAGGAGACTTCCAGGAAATGTTCTCTATTTGATGGTCACTGTAAGTCACAAGCTCTAGCACATGAGGCCACAGAGTGAGGTTGCAAAACGTTAAAAAAATGACCCTGAGGGGGATGAAAAAGTAAAAGGGGTATAATAAGGCAACGTTCGTAACCTGCAACACCGGAGTGCGGAGGCAGAGCTGACACAAGAGGCTGTTGTGAGGGGGAAGAAAAGCATGCAGCCGAGTTTCTGCCATGTCATATGTCAGCAACAACAACTCGCCACAATATGGTCAACAGCCTGTCAAAGGAAGATGTGGTTTATTACATGACACTCAAAGCCTTTACCCGCACTTACACAGCAAATGACAGAAAAACTGTGGTGATATAAAAAATGAGACCTTCTAAATGAACGCAATAATGCAAAAAATGAACAGAATTATCGAGACATAATGTGAGGAATATGGTTTCCCAAGGCCAAAGGCTGAATGCAAAAACATGACCTCTCAATCCATCAGGATCTGTTGACATTTATCACCGACAAAAAAATAAAATGGTAGACGAGGAGGAGCAGTAGTATGTAACTATCCAGATATAAGACCTAAAGCAAAAAATGCAAATGATGTTAAACTTGTCTTAGCTACTGTTATTTGTAGCAATGACAGGGTGCAGAAGATGTGGGTTCTTGAGAAGTAAACAGGAGTAGTGTTGTGTGTGTGTGTGTGTGTGTGTGTGTGTGTGTGTGGTGTTGCAATAAGAGTGGACCTACCCTCTTCTTGCTTGGCCATGTCGTCAGGGTTGCTTTCGCTGTCGGCGTCGTAGCCCTCCTCCTCCCCCGGGGGCTTGACGCCGCAGCTCTGCACCTCGTCCACCTCCTCCGAGAGATCGTCTGCTGGAGCCGCCCCCTCTGCCAACACCTGGAGCTTCTGACAGAAAGAGAGTAAAAAAGAAGAAGTGATAAGGAGTGAGACAGAAAAAGACGTAGAGGAAGGGGGAGGACAAGCAAGACGACAAAATGCTGAATTGCAGTCCGAGCACAGTCCAAATACTAATAAGTCAAGATCATTGCCTGGTCAACTGTCAAGCAGTTGGCAAGATAAAAAACATTTCACAAGCTCTTACCCAATCTTATCTTTTTTTTTCCAAAAAAAAAAACTCATCAACCAAGAATGTAATGCTAAAAATACTAAGAACAAAAAACTGCTGTTTTTTTCACTGAAGAAATTAATCGCTAATAAAATGTTTTCAATTGATGTGGAAAAGGAAAGAAAGTACAAGATTTGGTCATAAGACAAAGAGCAGCTGACTTGTGGAGCAGTCGCACAGCCCGGTTACTTGAAGATCAGATACACACATGCACACGCACACGCACGGGCACACACACACGCATACGCACAGGCACAGGCACACACACAGTAAATCTCTAACCCTTCTGTTTCAAACAGGAGGTTTACTGTCATACATACTTTTATTTCGTACCTATTTCTTTCAAAACAAGCGCATAGCACACTTTGCATTGGTTAGTGATCATCAAACTGCTGAGCTTGCCTAGAAAGAACTAAGCTCTTAAGAAATGGGTAAATCTATTATATAAAAATCTAAATCCTCCTGTGTTGGAACAGGCTTAGTCAGACAGGCATTTTAAGACTTGTGGAAAATAAGGTTGCAAGTTAGGAGGTAACCTGTACCAGGTTGTGAGTTTTTTCAGTGAGGACATCCAGATGACAAATTATCATATCTTAGCTTTGTATTTTTTTTTTTTCTGTGTTCATCTCACTTAACGGAACAAACAAAAGCAGTTGCATATCTGCTCTTAACCATATAAGGTCCTGAAAGTCTCTCATTAATGGCATCTGTTGAGGAGGAAGGAGTTTCTGTGACTCAAGGACTTTCTTTCAGACTAATAATTGTAGTGAGAAATTGTCGAATGTGTGAATGTTACAACTGATTTACCTTTTGTATGTTTGAACAAGACTTAACAAGTAACACAACGATAAATGAAAGGGTAAAAATCCAAGTATACCCAAGGTCTTCTTTGGGTTTAAATATGAGGTCATACTTGAGCTATGAACAATGGCTATCATTGTTTTCGTTTGCAGTTTTGTCGTACTTCAGGGGTAAATAAACACTAATAAACATTGAAACTACTTTTCAGCCATAGAAGCAAAAGGTACCTGAACACTGTTTACTTAATTCTTCTGGGAAACAAGTAATAAAATCAACTGTAAAATTAAATAAATATTTTTCTTTTGGTCTTTTGTGGTAAAAATTTAATTACAGACAGTTTAAGGTCTCCAGAGCCAGAAAAGTGATACTCTACTAGGACACAAACGAAGTCTCAACACCTGGCCTCATAGATCAGATGGTAAGGAAGTGGGGGACTAAGGATACAGTGAAAAGGACAGAAGTTCAGTTGGGACACCAGTGGCTTCATTTGAAAAAGGATCCCTTGAGTGCATAGACACAAAGGGTGATATCACTGGCCAGGGACCAGGTTCTAAGGGTGGTAGAGCACTCCAGCAAAAAGTGGCATCTAACTAGGCAGCCCATTACCTTTATCAAGCCAGGGGAGAAACTGCAGCCACACGGCAGCACCAGACCATTAAGGACTGGAAGCTCCTGGTCGAATTTGGGGGGTATCTTAAATTTCCAGAGTAAATTACTACCACCACCCTTCTTTGGGAAAGTGTGCTGACATCAGAGACAACAAAAAGTTGTCATTGAGGACATAATTGTCCCCTGAGAAGATAGAGGAGGTTCTGGAAGGGAAAAGAGTCAAGCACATGGAGCTGCTTGAACAAGATCCTGGCAATGGATACGAGATGCAACGAGATGCAAATCAGTGGAAGAAGGGTTTGGGCCCTCTACACAGAGCCCTCAAGCTCCGTGGGATACAAGGACAGCAGATGAGCAAAGCCACCAAGAACATCTTGGAGGAGGCTACAAGGGCATTTATGGTCATAAAGCATTGGCCTGATCAACCCTGGGGGTGTCTTGCTAGGGTGAGGTTGCATGAAGATCAAGGAACCAAAATACTTATTTACCTCAGGTTCTTCATTGATAATGTGACTGGGTTACAACAAACTGAGGTGTTAACAGTCAGACTTTATTCAAACACCTTTGCTTAATTTGATCAAGGCTACTACTATACAACAATTTATCAATCTTTATACTGTGATGAACATCAATGGCACCTGTGTACAGCGGAATTGAGTGCCTCATACCTGACTAGCTTTAACCTGAACTCGCCTCTTGTCTTGACACGAGTAGCTCAAATAACGTTAAAAAAAATAAAAGGTGCATGTAACACTCACAGGTTTTCCCGAGGCAGGACTCACCCTGTCTGGCCTTTCCTCAGGGGGATCAGGACAGGATGACACCTCAGCCAAAGCCACTCTCAGGAGACAGTCAAACAGAGGTACAGCAAGGTCAGAGTTCACCACCCCTGAGCGAGAGAGCTGGTCCCTCACCTCAAACAGGGTTTCTTCCACTGACTGGAGCTACAGAATCAAAGAAATGTAATAGTTTAACTAAGTCCAGGGTAAAAGTGTGAATTTCTGGTTTATGTGTTTATGGATTAGCTGATCGGTGTGATATGAAGTGACATACCTGATAAGAAAGTTCCGGCTCTATCCTCTGCAGGGCTGAGTTAGAGCTGTGCAGACAGATAGCCAGCAGAGCCTCAAGCAGACGAATACTTTGAAGCTGCCACTCGTCCTCTAATTTCTTTGCAGGATCTTTGGTCTTTCCCTCACCCTGACCAGGGCAGAGGGGGTCGGTTGAATCGTATGTAGTCTCCTCCAGTGTGACTGGCACAGTGGACTCAGGGCTGCCTTTGCCCTTGCCATCCCTCTTCTTCTTCGCTTTCCCATCCTTGGTCTTACAGGAAAGTTTTTGGATAACCATGGCCATTAGCCGCAGGCAGACATCCAGTCCACCTAGCCTGAAGAACTGCCTCTGGAACAAGGGACTGGCTAGGTAGATCCATCGACACACTGACCAGACATCTGCTGCACGTCGCACCTGCTCTTTAGAGGGCAGAGCTACACTATCTGGGGACAGGTAAGGCAGCCTCCCGCCAAGAGGTTCGCTGGCTGTACTATCATAACCTGAGGTGTCCTCAGAGTCATTAGCCGAGTCCCGGTCAGAATCAGCCTCTTTGCTGACACAGAGGAATGCCACACACAGGAAGAGGTTGATAACGTGGAGGTGCGTCTCTGCTCGGCTGCGCCCTGATCCACGACCTGGCCCGCTCCGACTTTTGTGACGTGGATTTGCCTCCTTTAAGCCTTCATAGAACTTGCTTAGGCTCTGCGGGCCCTCTCCAGCCCCTCGGGATCCAAGTTCCTCAGCAAGGCTCAAGACAGCCTCTGTTTCATCAGTATCAGCACCCTCCAGCTCCTGAACCACCCCGTAAGCCGGCTGGTGTCCGATTCCAATAATCAAAATCTCAAACACCTTCAAAGCCAAAGAACGCGTCTGGTCAAGGTAGACGAGCTCTGTCACCTGATTAAGCCCGTTACAACTGATGAAAAGGTCTCTAATTACCCTGTAAAAATAAATATAAAAACCTGTTAGAAACTAAATAAAGAAAAACAATAATATAAAACACTACACACAGAATAAAAAAGGTAGATGTGAATGCCTTTAAACTTTTCTTAACATGATAAATTAACACTGAAGAGCATCACACGATAGCACCGCCAACGTTCCCAGAATGTGACTGTGTTTATTCTAATGAGACACATAAAAGACAAATTTATATCTAACTTATATCTTACTAAACTTTATCTGAATGATAAAGTTTAGTCAATAAGAAAGCTGATACTTTACCCTTTTAGAATGTGTTTAAAACTGGTACACACAAGCACACAACTGAGGCCTTTATAAATAATAAAATAACACTGAAAAGGCAGGGCCAATAATTTTAAAAAGAATAATACATCAGCTCTCAGTGGAGGTTAAATCAACATGAATCTAACCAAACAAAACCCTCACGAGATGTACCGACATTAAACATGACTGAAATTGTCTTCACAGTGTGATAAGGAACTGAACAGATGTTTGTTTGAGGCTCTGCACGAAAAGCATGAAATTACATAGATTATTAACTAGCTGATTTGTATTTCTCTTATTCAAACCCTTTCTCCAGTCTTCCTCTAAATTAATGCAGAGTTGGTTGATTTTGTTTTTTCAGAACATTTGCTCTTTTCATTAGTGGTGAGCAGGTCCATCAGGATGACTATCCATTAGCCTGCATATTTAATGCTGTGGAGTTCTGTTATGCAGAAAGCTGTGAGAGCAGTGAAAGATGATGAAGAGGTAAGAAGTAAGATGGTGTACAACTTTAAAAATTACTTTTCTTTTACATTATCTTCCAACATTATTTATTTTTACACTGTGGCATTAATTAGTTTAAGGTTATACATCAGTTAGTTTTTCAATAGACTTGAGACAACTAAACAGTCAACAATTTAACAAGCAATGATTGTTGCTTGTAGATTGCCTGTTAAAAAACTACAAAAAAATGATATGGCAGCTTCAGAAGTGGTTGAAAATGCCTTTAAAGTCTTCGAGCTTGTTTGTAAATGTTGATTGATCAATGAAATACAATGGATTTGATATACAAAATATAGTAAAAAGCAAGCAGATATTATAGAAATGAGTACTCTGAATTAATAACAGACACACCTCAAAGCATTCATCCATTAATTTCCTACACCCACTGAACCCGTTTAGGGTCGCAAGGGAAATACAACCTCTCCAGCATTGGTCAAGCAGGTGCTGAGATACAACCTAAACAGACCAAACGTATGTTTGTCAAACGTGTCCATACAAAACACTGCAAGCACCTTCTTCTGCGTGGCTGCTCTGCTCATAACAGTGTTATATAAACGGTCAACAATCCTCCATCTAGCACTCACGCTAGACTGCTCTGATGAATTATTGATTAGTATCAATTAGCAAAGACATGGAGAGAAAGATCTAATGACCAACAACGTTCAAGTGGCTCAGGTTTCTTACTCTGGTGTTGGGACATGGTTTTTGTGCAAACCACAGGCCTCCTTTCAGTCAAACACTGGGCTAGTGAATTATATTTTTTTCTCCTCTATTTCAAACATCTGGATAAGTGTTTACACAGATTGTTATTGATGATTCTGCATGTATTCAAACCAAAGACTTTAATAATTATTGGACACTTTGTAGCTCCATATATTTATGCCCAAAGATTTTAAATCTTTTAAGGCCCGAACTTAAAATGCAGTCCGATAGTATAGAGAAAACCCAGACTTATACAACGACTGAAAAAGACAGATGAGCAAGTGAAAAGACAAAAAAAACTGATGTAAACAGCTCACCTTGATTTTAGGAGGGCAGGTAACGTTTGCAGGTATATGAGCAACACCTCCACAGGCAGACACTGCGCATGATAGCTGCAGACCTGAGTACACACAGTGGAAACTCCCAGCTGTTGGGCATGGTGAGCCAGCTCCACTCCTCTCTGAAGCACAGGGTTGAAGATGTGCGTGTAGAGCTGCCACTGCACAATAGCATTGCCCCGCAAGGTCAGGTGGCAAACATGGCCAGCTATTTGTTGACTCAACTGCCAGTCCTCACCAAACACCAGCTCCTGATAGGCCTCGAGGGCGTCCCACTTCCACAACATGTCCTCTGCCCCCCCTCCACTTGGCAGAATACCTTGGGAGCGGTAGCACAGACTGGTAGAAACTGCTGAAGGTTCCCCATGCTGCAGCGTTTCCTCCAGGCCTGGCAGCTGACTGCTGTCCAGAGTGCAGATGTTACAGGACGCCAGTTTGGCTTTCTCTGAGGGCTGTCCCCCGCCAAGCTGGTCTAGGATCAGTCTACCAAGCACACTGAGAACATGAGACTGGTAACTACGCAGACCCTGAGCTTGGAAGGCATGCAGCAGGGGTCCTACAACTGAGCGGGGGTCCATACAGCAGCATATTCCAACAGCCTGCACCCCAGCAAGAACCTGAAGTACAGCTGGTCCACTAGGGGAGAGTCGCTGCAAGAGCCGCAAACATTGGTGAGCACAGGCAGCCAAGCAGCAGCACCGCTCAGGGTAGCGCACTGTGTCCTCCTCCATCTCTTCCTTGCCATCTATGTCCTCTTCAAAGGGGTTGCGTCTAGCTGCCTGCTTGAAAGCAGAGATGGGCAAACCTGACAGGTCTCTGTGGTGGTGTAGGAAGTGTGAATATTCACAGCGACGATGACGGCGTCGGGCACACACAGACTGATGCAGCTGCTCTGACTTTGCCTTCTTGATGGCACTTATGATCTTGAAGACCCCTGCAATCAGACCTCTTAGCCTCTCAGAGGCCTCACCTCCTACTTCAGAATCCCTCGCCCTGCCGAGCCCCTCCAGCCGCAACACGGTGGCCTCAAACAGCTCTAGTCCCCGGCGCTGGACAAATTCATGGATAAGCTCCAGTGCCTGGCTAAAGAAGAAGGGGTTGGGTGTGGAAGCCTGCAGGCAACCCAGCAGCACTTGCAGTACTCCCTCTAGAAGCTCTGGCAGCAGTAAAGCCCTGTGACGATAGCGGGAGAATGAAAACTCATCCTGGACCTCCTGCAAGGTTTTCTTGGGCCTAGGTGCAAAGGGGTTGGTCTGTCTGTCCAAGCAGCTTTGGATTTTGAGGGTGGCTCGTAGCAGGTCTGTCAGGCTGCGTCTCAGGCTGTCTGGAAGGGTTTCACACTGACTCACATCAACTGACATCAGGTGCAAGATGGTGCGCAGTAGCATCCTCTGGACCAAGGCAATGGGCTCTTCGGTCCAGCCTCCAGCAAGCTCCTCTGCCCCGGTTCCACTGCCACCTCCTGGACCACAACAGTCGCCAAACTCAGAAAGGATCTCAGTGAGAGTTGGAACAACACTGACTGCCAGGCCAGGGTTGTGGTTGATGTTCATGTCGAACTTACACACCTTCTCCAACAAGGAAAGCAGCACATGACAGAGATCAAACGGTGAGTTTTCCATGCGGTTAAATATTGATATTGCAGCTGGGTCTGTCAGGGTTTCAGTGTCCACTGTCTGGGATCCAGGCGGGCGGGGATGGGGGTATGGTGCACTCATGATTTCTTTGGTGGTGCTGGTAGTGGATGCGAACTGCGAGGCCTCCGAACGATGATGCTGAGAGCTTAACCTGATCGTTGAACTGTGTGATCTTCGACTCCTCGCACCACCTGCGCCTGCTTTGTCTTCAGAGTTGGCTTCTGAATCTGAGGTAGAAACCTGGGACTTGCGAGCATCCTTTACAGAGTATCTCTGTGCTGCTCGGTGTGACCTCCTTGACTTCCAGGTTCCGCTGCCAACGCGCGACCTCTTCCCAGAGCTCTGCTCATCTGTCGCAGCCTTCTGTCCTGCCTTGAGATGGACGGCCTTCACCTCCCGGCCGAGGAATACCTCCAGTAGGGACGGCAGCGTGAAATCTGTCCACACAAAAACATCTGTCAATATAATTCTGGACAGATATAAAACATACAGTACCAAATGTGCTTCAAGAACCTAAATAATATATATATATATTTTTTTTTTTACTATGCTAGAATCTAATTTCTAAGCACTATGCTGAAATACACCGGATTTTAAAATACCATTTGTCTTTAAAGTAAAAGATGGGGATCATAAAGCTGCTGCATTTCAGCAGCCATGGCCTCTCCAGTGGGTTTAACATCTTCAGTGAGAAAAATTAATTAACGTAAAAATGTCTAGGGTCCTTGTTAGAGAGGATCAACAGCCCTGTACTAAAAATCAGTGTCATCCTGAGGTCGCAGGCTTCTGCAACCACATGTCTTCTCCTCTTGTCCGACAGTTTATGTGATGCAATGCTAAGATCTATTATACAGGAGATATTGGCTCAAAAGATTAATCTATCTCAAATTACAGTACAGTGCACAGTAAGTGGTGGTTAGTTAAAATATATACATATATATATATATCATTTTAAGAGACATTTTTACAGCAGACGGCAATGTGCACATATCCCAATGCTTTCACATAAACTCACCAAACCTAAAGCTAAAACACTGCTGAAAACTGACGGCAATAACTGGTTAAGATTTATGTAAAAGATGGAAGATTTTTTATATATTTTTATTTTACATTAATAATTGTATTTTATTTGTATAACTTGAACTTAAATGTATGTTTAATGTATTACTTGAAGTTTAATGTATTACTTTTTACTGTCCTTTGGTCATACCACTCCACCTGTAAAGCACTTTGGTCAACCAAATTGTTTTAAATGTGCTATATACATAAAACAGACATTGACCTTGACATTGAAACAAATAGAGGAAAATACAGAACATAGGATTTCTGGCCTACCAAAGGAAGTCTGCATTTTTTGTTCTTTTGTACAGATTAATGCATATTTTACACTCATTAAATATAGTGTGTGAATTGAATATATTACATACAGAGCTTGAATAAGAAGTAGTCACAAGACATTGCATCAGGACAGCGAGAGGTATGTGCTTTTAAAGTTAACATAAAGTAGAAACCAAGGAAGTATTTGTGTGCTATCACCTGGGGCTTTTTCCTCCTGAACAGGGATCTTCCAGACCAGCGGCAGAAGAGACAGCAGCAAAGTAAGCAGCTCCTCACGACAGGTCAGCTCCTGAGAGGAAAATACAAAATAACTCAGTGGGGATACCTAGAATGCCTTCTTGCCCCTCTTCCTCACACTACAATGTCACATTAAGACCCTCCCACTGGGATACACTTTTGTTCATAAAAAAAAAAAATGTAATTTCTTGGTTTTTCCACTTTCTGCCAAGACAAATCACAGACTTGATTTGCTTCTTATCTTGATTTACTAACTTACTTTCTAAACCAACCATCCGCCTAGGAGCTTGTTATATATATATATATGTGTGCAGTTAGCTAGCGATTTAGTTAGTGTTCTGCGCATGTGCATTTGTGAGCAATGTGGCACCTACATAACAACATTACTTCTTAGACCCGGGGGATCTATTCAGTGCATAACTCACAGCAGGGAGAGAACCACTTCCTTCATGTGTTAATTAAAAACAATCAACCGACTCCTTCATGTGTGAATTAAAAAATAATCAGCTTGCTATGGTTTAATGACTTACACTCCATTATTAGAAATATCAAAAAATATTACAAAGATTAGAAATAAAAAGGCTGCGGTTTAACAACAATAAACAATTGTAGAAAAAATTATTTTAAGAAATCTGAAGATATGGATCACCACCAAATTGTAAACACTGATAACTATCAGTTCCCTAAAAAAATGCCTGTGCATTATGCTTTGACAAATTATTGAAATTGTTACACTGACAGAGAAGTTCCTGGATCTGCACCAAAGTTGAAAAGTTCTTCCCAGGCTCAGGCCCTATCCCCTAACCAAGTTTGGTGGAAATAGGTTTTGTAGTATTAGTGTAATGCTGCCAACAAATAAACCAACAAACAGACACAAGTGAAAACACCACCTCCTCTGTGGAGTTAATTAAAATAGTAAATCATATGTTTTGACGTGCTGTGTCATGAGTTTAACATGCCTGTAGGAATCAGGGTTACATTAGAAAATGACTTTATAAATCTAATAAATAAGAGACGTGCCATCATTACAAAAAGACATGTTTCATCTAATCAATGTCAGAAAGAGGAGTATTTAATAACATAATGGAGCATAACTAAGACCAAATTATATTTTCTCTTTTTATACTGAATTCTGTAAAAACGGATTCATATTCTAGATCAATAACCTAAACCGCAAATAAAAAATCATTATAAGGTCTGGCCCCAATTTTCATTAAAGGCTTTACTCCATTCAGGCCAAAGCTGACACACATGAGTCGGATATGTGATAACACACATATAATGCATTAAATTAGATGTGAAAGCCCATTAATTCATAACTCGTTAGTTGGCAAAACACAGATCAGATCAATATGTACAGTAAATAGACTGTTTGCTGCAGCCCAGTCTCTTGTTGGGAAGTCTGCAGACATCAGTGTGTAAGCAGAGGAAACACTGGGCTCCGTAAGAGCACGACAAAGTGTTTACAAGTGGACACCATTTCCCTTTGAGGTACAATACTGTCCAAACCATATCTGTAAGATCCATTTTGAAGGAGAGTAGCACTGACACATTTGGTGCATTGGATGATAAAAAAAAAGGAACAATTTCAACATCAACATCTTGTGTGCAGCAGCAGCTACATAACCTTCTACAATCAATCATGTGACCACGGTAAAGCTTGTTTCTTCTTAAAAATAGTCTCCCTGAAAATATAGGTGGTATAGAGGGAGCATGAGTAGCATCGGGAAAAAAAGATATATATATATATACACAACATTTTCCATGTGGTGCTTTAAAGTATGAATTGTATAAATCCTGACGGAAAGTCTTGTGCCAGATCTTGCTCCAAAGTTACAATAAAAAAGATTAATGTAATAGTATTAAAAAAAAGACGTGAAGTATTAAAATATAATATAAGTGTCAGGGGGACTAAGAGAGGACCACAGACTAAATAAATAACAACACAAATAGGTTACAAAAATATAAAAGAATAAACTAAAAACTAGACTGAAATAGAAATATAATGAGTAGCACTAGAAATGACAAGTGAGAAGTAAGTATTGTACATGATGTTATTATTATACTATACATGATAATAATGGAAATTATATTGTAGTATTGCACATACCTTAATGATAACGAAAGACTGATATTGCACATAATGTTGAGCATTAATACTGAACATAATGTTGAGCTTTAATATTGAACATGTTTAAATATAATAATGCTCAAGTGTCTGTAAATGAAAACAGGCATTTGTTTAAAAATATATGAATAATCCTTTAAGTCTTATAAGTGCATAACCTACTTTCATTAAGGAGTTTTATAACACTGTGCTCATTAAATATCCTTTTTAATCTCACCAGCTGGTGTCTGTCTGATGTTTGCATAATCTTCATTGCTTTTATCATGTGTGTTTGTTATATTTGATCTCTATTGAAAACACTGTCTGCAATTTCCTTTTGATTAGTCGCAGCAGGTTATAAAGGCCGATTTGTATTGATTAATTAACAAATGTGAGGCATGGTTTGAAAGTAATAGCAGCGGCCCATGGCTCAGTGTGGATATTACTTTGTTAATGTCAGGATTTCACTTCTCATTGAAAACAATGAGTGAAGTAACCTCTTCCCTGCACTTCTCACTGAACAATCAGTTGAAAACAAAACAGCGGTAGTCTCAACTTTATGGGATAAATATCAAATCATATTGAGACACTGGAAAAAATACATTGTGAGGTTGAAACTCCATTTTAAAGCTTGAAATATTATTTGAAAAATTCTTGCATGACATTTTTACATATATAAACATTATTTTGTATTTAATTTTTCCTTCTTCACCTTTCCCGAGTTTCAAATGTGTCAGTGTTCAGTGCATCAGTTAGTTTTTCCAGGTTTTTCAACCTTGTAAATGGAGATCTGAAAACAGATTTTTGCACGAGATTTTTGGCAGTGTTGTCTTTCAGCTCTGATCTGAAACTCAGAAACAGAGTTAATGAAAAGGATCCCGGAGGCAGGGATTATTTGCTCCTAATCTACAGTAGAGCCTAATAGCGTTGCTCTGGAAGTAAAGCTCTCAGCTACAACTTCAGTTTCCAGTATCGCAATTGAAAATGCACATAACGTGGGATTTAGGTTCAGCAGATAAGACAGATGCACCTAGCTTCTTCTTACCTGGTCAATAATTGAGTCAAGGGTGCTGAGCAGCAGGAAGCCACGTCCCCTGACCAGGTACTCCCCCAGTGCCACCATGTGACTCTCCTCCTCGTCTTCTTCCCGTGCCTCTGCTCTCTGAGCCACCGCACTGCATAGTTGATGAACATCAGTCAGGAACTCCCTCGCCAGAGTGTTACTGGCCCCACTCATATCTGAGCTACAATAGAAGACACAAGACATCAAACACCTGAGGTACAATGGAATTCTTTCACCGTCAATATAGATTAATGAGGTTTCTATTCATGTGAGGAAAATAAAACTGGGATTACTGATGTAACTTTAAGAAAAACCAGTAGGGTCAAAATAAAACATAATCACACTCCTGCTATGATGAATCATATTAAGAATTAAGACATAGCAGATACTGATTTACTACATCACTTGTTTTGTCTATTCTGCTTTAATGCTAAGGAAAAAAACGTACTAGTACACATTAGGTTGAAATGACAACGTATGCAATTTATTTAATATGCTTAAGTCGACTTAAGACTTTATCGGTAATAGACAACACAGTGTGACAAAATAGAGGAGTAATTGCTGTGTTAAGGTCAGTTCAATGGACATGCCTGCATACCACAACCAAGTGGGTAACACAACTCAAGCACAGTGAGACGACAGAGCAAAAAAGCCAAAGCCAGCTCCGCTAAAAAGCCTCAGCAATATCATTGTGAAACCTAAATAATCAGGTTGTCAAATCAAAGCTTGAAATCTAGACTTGTGTTGCTTGAACGTTGGAATACAACTTATCCTTACGACAAGCATTCATAGAGCGCCTCCAAGCCAGAATGCTTCTGTCTGCTATAACCACATAGTCCTCTCAACATCGCTGAGAGTGAGCTGCATCTCTTAAAAGAAGAAACACAATTCCCACCTCTCCAAATTCTCAGATCAACACACTCACTCTCACTCACACTAACACACATGCGCAAACACCCACCCTTTACAGGACAATCCCAAATACACAGTTCAACACAAATTTTTCAACATGAATTCAAGACGTGCCCCAGGAACAGTTCTTACATTTACGTGTTTACATTTCTCCGGTTGCTCTGTCCCAATGAAATAAACATTAAAAGTCTAATTTTAAAAGAACTAATATGTATATTAGTTCTTTCAACAGTGCACAATCATTTTCATCTTACCAAATGTTACTGGGCCAAATTGTTTCCTTCCACTCATCTTGTTTCTGCTCCAAGCCTGACTGGAGTTCTGCTTGCTGTAGCTGCATACCTCCTCACACCACTGCTGACTGAATTTTCTGTTCTGCAGCGCAAATTCCATTAAATTGGAATTTCAAATGGAAGCTTTCCAGATTCGCAGCAGATCAGCGTATCACATGAAAGCATGTGATGTCACATGGCAAGGAGACTGGCCTTGGGAATACTGACGAGCCCCCAGGGCCCTGAACAAGACCTCCGAAATCAACCGCCACTCACAATAACAGCCTTTGTGTTCTCCACTAAAACAACTGTATTAGGATTTTTTTATTACCAAAGGTCTACTAGCATTGTAGCAATAGCTTGTAAAGCAATGAAGTGGAGAGTGATTGTGATGTCCTACTATTTTTTAATCCTAATTTAACTTCTGTCACAACATGGAAAGGTTAGTAAAACATACAAAATTTGTCAATAATATTTCAATGAAGATTTGCACAAACTGTTACTTTTGCGTTTAATGTTATCTAAATTCTTCATTCCATGCAGTTGAATTTACTCTAAGTTCTCATTTCCCCAAAATATTTGACAAAACACATATTAGATGGTTTCTACTCTTTTAAAAGAGGGTTAGGGTTAGATTAGCCCTGACCCTATGATATTTTCAAGAGAGTTTCTACCCCATAGATATACATGATAGGAAGATATTTTCAGTCCTGGATATTGGGTGTGCTGCAACGGAAAAAAAAAAGCATCAGAGGGGTGATGCATTATCTGCATGCAAGCTGTATACAATACCAATCAGGAAATCCACTATTGTTATATTGTACTAATAATTACATGATGATAATACAATGATGTACTGTTACAAAGCATCAAGTGACACTCACAAGTGTTTCTAGGGACTTTGGGGGCCCCAGGCAAAACAAACCTGGGGGAATGAAACTGGTTAATTGTTGTTAGTGTGGACTGTGGTAATCTTTGTCCTCAAAAGGGTCCCTTCTCAGCTCAGGGCCCCAGGCTATTTCCTGCTCTGCCTGTTGTGACTCCCATGGTGACACGCTGTAACCGCAGTTTAAATGCCTTTTCCCTATGACTACTCAGTTTTAGTCTGGATCAAATATGTCTGTCTGCCGAATAAAGATCTCAACATTATAGCACTCTAATAAATTCATGTTTTGATGGATTTTACTGTAATGAGTGTGGAGGATATTGCAGGCGCAAACCATGCAGCTTGGTGTGACCTTACCATACCTCAATTTACAGTGTCGCCATGTCCCCATAGTTCAAGTGATACAGCCGAGACTCAAGGAAGAAATTTCAACAATGCCGGAGAATAAGAGAGGTGGTAAGAAACTACAGACATCTATATGATGTTACTTTTCCGTGGCACAGGCACAAACAGCCTCTTCTGCTCGTAGATCATCTAAACCACCTCCACCGTCGCCATGTTTGTTGTCAGAAACTTTAGAGTCGTCTCTATCCTCTAGTGTATATATTGCTTAACAATCATTTCAACAAAGGACGCATTGAAGTAGGAGGGCAGTAACATCGTATCTGTTTTTTTTTACGTAAAGACTGAGCCTTTTGTTTTGCTACAATAATTTTAGGTTTCACTTTATTCATTCATCTTAATGGTAACTCTACACTAACTCACTTACAAACTGGCTGTTTATAACACACTAATTATAAATTCTTGTACAAATCTAATAAAAAAAATTCTCTGAGCAGCTAAAATATCAGAGAGTTTATGGCAGGACAACGGAATTTAGAAACTGAGCAATCCATTGCAGTATCATTTCTACAACATCTGTTGATAAAGTTATTCATTAATGCAGATAGAAAGTAAAAAGTAAAAACATGGAACATCCTATAGTTGATCTCACAGAGCGAAACATTAACCTGCCCTGAGCTTGTCTTTAAACAAGGACATTATTTCAGGCATTTTAACCAAAAAAACATTTTCTAACTAATCACTTTCAGCCTAAGGCAGCACATGGCTCACGAATGCTAATGCCCTCACTTAATTCTAGGCAGTGCGTGTTTTATGTGTGTGTTAAGTGTGTGTGTGTGACTTATTTACACAGAATCCAAACCAAAGGTACTTGAGGTGCCTAATGTCCCACAATTTTCCTCATCAATATGTAAATCTATGCAGCGAGGTACACTGAAAGCAAATGCACCCTGGTTACATAAGGTCTGCAACCTCTAATGTCTTGGTGGGATACAAATCTGTCACTTCTGCAGTTACTTCCTGTGACAGAGGCTCCGATTCCATTTTACCTCAACAATACCTGAACATTGCCTATCGACCACTATTAGTACCATTCCAATATCAGTGCATTAAAAAAAGATAATCATAAAACGTATTTTAACAGCTGTATGATGCCAACCCTGAATGCAAGTGATTTGCCTGACTCCTATTAAACCCTATGAAAAACAAATGCATACAGACAATAAACATACAGGTCACCACCGCCCTAAATGAGACCTACCAGAACTTCAGGGCATCTTTGGTGCTGTGGTTGGGGTGATGCTGCACGTAGTGGAAGAGACAGAGGAAATTCTCTAGACTCTGGAGGCTGACCTGATAAGAGACAGAGACACACAGATAAGACATGAGAGTGACAACATAAATCTAAGCCACATTATTTCTTACATTCACATGAAGAGGAATTCAAATGAAACACCACCATTTCCTATGACAAGCCATAATGAAATTCCCGTCCATCATTTTGTAATTGTTATACAAGATAATACAGTTGGAAAGTGATGCAACAGTGACTAATGTCATTATGTGGAACAGTCACACCAATATGGATTTATCAGGTCAGTTGCAGCACTGTAATATGATACAAATGCCCCATATACAGCAAGCACCGTTTTCAAACACATTAGAAATGAGAAAATGGCACATAAGAAGTTCAGTCCCTAGAACCACAAGTCATATTTTATAATTATAAATATGTTATCATGTCATATTTAAGCATTTTAAATGTAGTGGTGACAAAGAGCAACAAAAGAAGAGTCCAGGATAATCTCTGAATCTGGGGTAACAAAGACGATACAAAGATGGAATCAGCTTCGTCACAGTTCTGTGGTCCATAGAGCGGGAATTTCTCACCACCGGAGCTGGCGAGGCATTTGGGATTTTTCGTAACAGCTCGCCAGACACGCCACCTGACGACTTTTTACTACATTAGTGGTTCAAGGGTACTGTGTTAATGTCGTATCGGCAGACATTTGATCTTCTAAGCCAGCGATCTGCCGTCCCTCGTACCACACAGCAGCCAGCTGTACGCCTCTGCTAATCCGACACCATTGACTGGGTTCATTCAGGCAACACTGATCCCTGACTGAGAGATGCTGCACTGAGCGTCTAGGTCACAAAGCCACAGCATAGACACAACAGAGGGCAGATCAATTTACATACAGTCCGACTTGCACAGACAGAAACATCGCTGTGGCATAATTTATTCGATTTATCAAAACATAATTATATACTGTGACACATTTTACAAAAAAATTGCAGGTCCTACAATTTGAATATTTCACTTGTTAATATTTTGACTATAGTCCAGCCCTATTATAATGGGATGCCTACAGGGGTTCACTATATATCTGCAAACATCTTAACCTTAGAAATAAGGAATCTTCAATTAACACGTCTTTATCTGAATATGTTACCTTTGGTCCTCTGTCAATGATGTCATCTTCCCTTTGTGCAGATATTAGCATTGTGCTTGTCTGCCAAAAACATAAACTTTGTAGATTTGTTATAATTAAACTGCTTTATTTTGTGTTTTTCCATTTTATCACTGGGTCTGTTTGTTTTGGAGAGAATGAAACCTCTTGCCGATTATTCAGCTGCCATTAAAAACTTGCAGAATAAACACTGAAGGTGACAATGGTGGTCAAGGCAGAAACACCACGATCCCACCCTACTTTTGATAGAGAAACCGTGAAATCACCTAGTGTGCTGTTTGAAGGTCCCAGTGACAATTTTGTACCACAATGGAGCAGGCTATTTTTACAATTCACAAACACGAGCAAGGTGGCAGCGGGATAAACTATTTCTGTGATTGTTTCATGCTGATCTACTGGTTGACAACTGGTGTCGTGCCCAAACAGGTGTAGCAAACGCTGTGAAGGAGAAGCCTGCTAGCAAACACACAAGGATGAAAACAATGTAGGGTTTAAAATATTCAAAACATCAGCGCCGACACCAGAGCAACTCACGTCGCTGCAAGGACACAGATTTCTGCATTGACTCAAACATGGAATCTATTGGTTTATAACATCGAGAAGGTGACAAACACAGAAAGCCGGTGATGGAAAGAGACCTTTAAGGAGTAAATAGGTAAATATTGACTGTGAATTTCTTTTCCCTTTCCAGATCTATCAAATAAGAGTGAATCATTCAAAGTGTATATTTACAGTTCCTGAGGTTCAGTCACACTTTTCTTGCCAACTTTCACGGTGAGGAAAACGGGGACCAGGAGACCAGCTTGTGGTGAGTCAACTTCCTTCCTGAGACACAATTGTCAAAGCAAGATTTGTTTTTAATGACTTGCTAACACTATAATGACTAAACGATGCACACTATTTTCAGACATGCACTGACATGAACTTTTCAGCAATTTTACCAAGGGGCTGTAAGTGACAACGCAAACTTCCCAGTGAGTTGCTCTGGAAATTATCTGGAGCGAGACATTGTGAGCGTTCAGCAGGACAATGTCCGCAAAATCCCAGCGAGCATTCTTGAACAGGTTTCTGAACAGCGAGGGTCAGAAACAACTGAATTTACACATCATGTCCTGCCTCCTGCATGGTCCAGCCAGGCACCATCCCCCAACTCTAAGCACATTTTTCTGTTGTATTGAATGCGTCTGACCACTACAATCACTTGATGCGATCTTCGTTTGTGAAAGACAAACTCAGGAAAATCTCTGGACACAGTTCTCTGGATTTAATTCTAACAACAGCTTGTGGATGTCCAAAGGGATGAAGATGCAGGGTAGACCACACTCACCAAGGTCAAGGAGAGAGTGATTGTTGCCCAGCTGAGGCAACAACCCAACCAAGCAGAGAGGGGGGAATTGATGGGAGTTACTGCAAACCAGTGGGCCAGGCAGCATCCCACACAGGAGACGAGGAAAAGGAAGAAAAAGAAATGCATGGCTCATGAGAGAGACAGGAGAGGACAGGGGAAAAACATAAAAGCTGACAGTAACATAAAGATGAGAGAAATAAATGCGGTAGCGGTTTAGAACAAAGATAAACCGAGGGATTGACTGGCAGGGAAACAAAGCCTCAAGGTTGCCTAAACTGTGATTAGTTTAATAAACAAGCCCTGGGGCTTCGCTGGAGCTGTGCACTCACTCTATTAAAATGAATCTACCAAAATGAGCATCTGAAATTACTTTGTCCTTGTGTTATCAGCATACCTGTTGTGGTCGTATTCCACATACAGTAAAAGGAAATTGAGTGGTCTGCGATCACGGTAAGTTCCCAGAAACCGACATGGTTTCATTAAAGATATTTTTCAAGTTTCTTTTTTTTTATATGTTGAAAGAATAATTTATCAGCAAATGGAAAAAATTTACTAGAGCTGAAAATTATGGAAAAAAGCAATATAGATAAATATTGTGATGACAAGACATGATTTAAGTTAATCTTTGTCATTTAGTCTTCTCTGAAAAAAAAACCATCACTACAGTTCAGCTCGATCAAACCAGTCATTGCTACTGGACGTAAAATGCATCGCTACTGTTGCAGCCTGGTAACGTAACCACATTTTCTCACACTTGTTTAGTCTCCAAACAAAACTGTTTCCTTCTGAGGGTGTATTTACCTGATAAGAATTCATGCTCGAATAACGAAAACAGAGTTTCCATTATTGTTCAGACAGAGCAGCCGCAAGCAGGGCTGGGCTGAATTGCCAGAATTATTATTATGATAAAAAAATTTCTATCAGTCCCTTTTCCTAATTATCCTGATGACTATCATGATTTCAATCAAGTTTAAAGTTTAAATTCCTCTGATTAAAAGCTGCAGATGACTTTCATCATGGGCAGAAAATAACAAACAGAAACAAACAAACAACATTTCACAAATCTGAAGTAGTGGATTCAAAACAAGTTATTTTCTTTAAACCTTTCATTATGCTTGCGCAATGCATAAGCATTACACTGACTGATATATATTGAAGTTGTACTATTGCTCTAGAACAAATTCATATCCCGATAAATATTGTTATCGTTTTATCTCCCACTGAACTGTGACCTGTATTTAACCAACACGGTGATCATGCGAGGTCTAGTCATGGGAGTCTGATGGCTGAGTCACTCATGCTGGTACAGACTTTCCTCTCTCAAGCTCTCTTTGGATAATTGGGTAGAATACAACTTGGCAGAGGCAGTGAAAGCGATGTGATCCTGTCCTCGTGAGCGAGGACGTGGGGCATTGGTTACGCAATGTTTTTTTCCTGTTTGAGATCCCCACTGATCTAATTTGACATTTGGGTTATGAGCATCATGAGGAGCCCCTAACGTTGCACATTTCCTCACAACCTACGAGTCAGAGAGCAGATCCGCTTCACACAACACCACAAATAACTTTTTTTTCCCCCCAACTAACACACACACCAAAATGTCAGGAGGCTACCATCAAAAAGCATGTTTGTGTTTGTAACAGCTCCACACAGTCACAAGCAGTGACCTTTATCCAGGCGGAGCCACTGTGCAGGAAATGAAAATGCGTTGCTCTCCGCTTCTTTGTTTTCATTACAGGGAGATAGCGCACAAGCTGGTGTTGGTCGAAATTACTATCCGAGAAGCCTGCTCTGGCCTTTCCCCTCTCAGGTGGCCTGAGAAATGTCTTTTTTTGTTATGGAGAGATCTGACTTAATAATATGCCACTAGAGCAATGGTCTGAGACTGACTCAGTCCAGAACGAGAGAGATTAATTATTCATCAATTCAGCCAAGCGTTTGGAACAGCCCTGGAGAGCAGAGCCAGTAAAAGTTAGGCTGGAAATGAGAGCGGAACAATAAATGCAGATGTGAAACATGTCCTGTGGTCAACCGGCAAGACTAAGAAAATCCCTTCACTCTGGACTCGTAAACAATGTCACAACAAACTAGTAACTGTGAAAATCTCACAACTCAAAATCATCATCAACAACCTGTGGTTAAAGTAGTGTGATGATCACAAGACATAAGCATCAAAGCCTGACTAATAACCTTTATGTTTGGACCAGAGACCTTGAATTACACTCAGCACACAACAATTATTCATTGTAGATTCTCTAAAAAGTGGAAGAGTGATAACAGTAAGAGATTCACAGACACACTAATGCGATGCCATGTGCTATAAAATGAGCAGCTCTCTAAACAAGCTATGAAAGAAGAACTTTTTATGCAACCCTCCAGCTTCACTTGAGGTTATTTACCATGGAAACTTTGCGACCGATAACATCCAGTCCCAGAATATTTTTAAAAAATGAACTAAAATGTGGGGTTGGCCATTTGTTTATGAAAACACTTTTTAGATTATTTGTTGAAATCTCTACATGTCCCAATAGGGAAAAATGCTGCCCTCAGCCTACATATGCCATTCATATGCAGAGGGACCCAAAAGTTTCAGACCACTTTGACACAACAAACACAACAAAGCAGCAGCCATACATAGCAACAATAGGCTGAGCACGGCAACAACAAACGGTTGGCCGTACAAACTGGTTCTGACTTTAGGTTGCACCTTTATAACTCCATCCCGTGCACTGAGGTTGAAGAACTTCTGGATATTTCTGGATGTCCAGAGATCTAGGCTTAAAAATATTATAGGTGTTTTTTGCAGTGGCTTCCCCTCATCTCTGGAACTTTTTACCTGTTCATATCAGAACCCCTCACACGTTTAAATCATTGCTCAGACTTCTTCTCACTTCCAGATCTTGATTTCCATCTGCCATTGCGCTATATTTATGATGTAAAGATGTATTGCTTTTTATATTTTCTATTTATTCCGTTTTTTTATCTATTTAGATTTTCCTGTATTTGTGTATTGTAATCCTATTCAGCACTTTGATCAACTGTGGTTGTTTTAACATGAATGAAGTGTAACTTGACTTAGATTTGACTTTTCTCTTTGGACTATAATATCTAACACATTAACTTAGGTTACAGTGACACCTTTTATGTAAATGTTTATGAAAATTGGATAGTTGAGGTCATCCACCCTTAAAATGAAAAGGAAATTATACCAATAATCATTTTTATATTTTACTACAAGGCTTTAAAAAAATTACAAGGGAGACAAATTACTTTTTCTCTTACTGTGCCCTTGCAGGATTATGATCAGTGTATATTATTGTTACTTACTTTTATAACAGAGGCCCTGCGTGGCAGACAAACTGAACAGGATATTGTCTGTGATAATGCCTTCTTGGAAAGAGTGTGCACATTGTAGCTTTTAGAGATAACACTGGGTGCATGCCGTTGTTCAGTGCTAAAAGTAAAATAATAAACTTTACCTAGAGGATCTAGGTAAACCAGAACTGCCATCTTTACTTCCTCCTTAGAATTAACTTCATTTTCCCTGATGCTTTGCTCTACAAGTTTAATCTTCTTTAGACAAGGATTTGGGGCTTAACCACAGAAGGAATGTAAAGCACAAACCTGAGCTTAGAAAGCTGCGTAACCAAAGTTTGTCCAATTTCAGACAATCACTGAGTGTGTTGTTGGAGATTATGTGACAAGGAGGACATTTGCATTAAAGCCCATCACATTCATAAACTGCGACTCATGTTAGAGTAGCTGTAGAAGGATACTTACGAGATGAGTCAGATCTAACTGCAGGGAAAAGTATTTTCCTTTCAAAGATGACATTCATGCAAAGAGCTGAATCGGTCTAGGAAGATCATTAGATCAAGATTACAAAAACATGGATTTTAAACTGATATCGCAGAAACAGCAAAGATCAATTACCTCGAGACCCTTCAGTACCGAAAGACACAACAAGTGAAGTCCTCCCTAATACCTCACTCTGGTGTTTTGAAACATCCTGTTAGCTCATATTGAAACTGAAAATCCAAAAACAACCAACACTAGTCTCTTGCTTGGCTCCATGCCAGGAAACCTTCGTTCTATTGATTCTGTTCATCAGACTGAGCAGAATTAAAAGGGTCCCTACAGATAAAGACTTTGATGTGGAGTACAACAATGTGGTACTTTAATAAGATATGTGAAAAGTAATTTGGATTATAGTGGATTCCATAGAGTAAATGATTTGATCTAATACAGTGTATACACTGTACAGATAGTAGGAGGATGGATGCATTAAGAGAGAATCTGACCCATCACCCGTGCACCAGTGCTAAACTACCTCGAAAGCAGAGAAAGTTCCAAAATGTAATTTCTTTAGGGCATTTCTGCTTTCTCAGAAAAGTATCAACCGAGAATGAAAGAAGAAAACAGAAAAGCTGAAGATGAAAGTCAAACATCGGGTCAGGGTTAGGGCTCCACACAATGAGCCAACGTGGAGAAGTGACAGAGATTCCAGCAAGATATTTAATCCTGGCAGAAATGCAATTGAGAGACAGAGAAATGAGAAACAAGAATGCAAAGAATGAAAAATGAGGTAGGCAGAAAGAAAAGGAGGGGGGGCTGCAACATAAGTTTTCACACTTTTTTCGTGGTACCTTACTGATTACTGCAGGAGAAGGTCTCTTTGCCCTACACATTTCACTGTCAAGTACGATCACAGAATAGCTAAAGGCTCATTTCTGCTCAATGTAAGATACGTGTACAGAAACCAGAGCTGTCTCTACGCTCATTTCAAATCATATCTGTCCTCAGGACACAAGACGACAGACTCAGACGAAACTGAGCAGTACCAGTGGAAATTGTTGGGGGTCCAACTAGCCAATAGCTAAAATATGACAAGGAAGACATTTAAACAATGGCACTTATTAAGGAGTTTGCAAGTTGAAAAGTAACTACAGGCATCTATATGATGTAACTTCGCCCTGGCAGAGGAACAAACATCCCCTTTTGCCTCTTTCTTAAAAAGGTACATTATCTCAACCTCCTTCACCGTCGTCATGTTTATTGTTGTCAGAAACTTGACTCTTGACTCTGATCTGCCCTCTAGGGGATGTATTGCCGAACAACCATGCCAACGTAAATGCCCACATGGAAGTATGTGGGCATTGAGAGTTACACTGTTTGAAACGGACAAATCTCTTTTCATAGGCAGCATAAATTAGCTTTTACAGACTGATGGGTCACAACCAGCCTTTCAGTCGTTCAATTCCAATGTTAACGACTAGAAGATGCGACTTTAGGTGAAATAGTAAAATGTACAGTACACATTGGGTGCACAGATGAGCTGGAGCAATATATCATGTACAAGCAGTGCAGCAGCATGTGTGCGCCACAGCCTGTCATTGTGTGTCCCCATCAGATTAATTTAGGAGGGAAAGCTACAGCATCAGCAAACTGGAGAGTACAGACGTGCTCACTTAACCATCTCTCTGCATCACACACACAAACACACACTTTGACGACTGCAGAGGCGACAAGTTGAGCAAACGCAGTCGTCCCAAGGCAGTTGTCACAACCAAAAGTGACAGAAAAAGTTACCATTAATAGAAAGGCAGAGCCTGCTTTGTTATCACCATGGTAACTGCAAACTAACCAGCACCATTTATTCAGCTGACACCCTAGTGCACACCCACGTGATTAACAAAGCTATGAAGCATGATACACCACCACAGATGTGAGAACTATTGAGGAAGGAAGCCACTATTTCCAAGAAAGACAAAACCCCACAGGGTACTTCTGCAGCCATTAGCTTTAAAAATGAAAGCACATCTGTCTTTACAGTACGGCTCACACGATATAGAGCATATATAATGGACTACCACAAAGGCTAAATAATCTCATCTGTGTGTGTGTGTGTGTGTGTGTGTGTGTGTGTGTGTGTGTGTGTGTGTGTGTGTGTGTGTGTGTGAGTGTGAGTGTGAGTGTGTGAGTGTGTGCGGCAGATAACTCTCTCAGGCCTGCAGTCCGATCCTAATCCATGTCTCGTGATCCGGCTGCTGTGAGTTCTCTGACAGCAGGATGGGAGTGAAAAGAGCTGCAGTGGCCTGACAGATATTTGAAAACCAGAGTCACTTACTCCTCCGATGTGCATCAACCGCTCTTACATAACACTTATAGTGAAAAATATGCGGTTCACACCTGCCTCCTTCGCTGCAAGTGACTCACCAGTGCTAGTGCCGCTCGTGCTGTGTATCAGTCACAGTTCTAGCTCCAAAAAAATGGCAGCTGGAGATCTAAAGAGGATTCAAATCAGGTCTCATGCAAAACAGGGAATTGTTTTACTTCAAGGTTATTTTTACTACCCACTCATATAACTATATACAATTCTGTTAAGTCATAGGACAAACAATGTTCTCCATTTCTAAAGGAGAAAAACAGACATCCTGTCATCTCCTGCCTGTACAGATGTTTCATTTAAAGTTTTTGGAGTGTCTGAATGAGTTACAACACAGTTACATCAAATATTAACATTTATGTGTTATTGTTAACTTCTCTACAGCTGCACAGCATATTACAACAGACTGTTTAAGCTCTGACTCACTTTGGAAGAGCCAACACTAAAACAGTAAAGTGATTTAGGCAGCTTGAATGACGAGGAGCCGGCTAAAAGAATGTATCTGAACAATGTTTGCCATTGTTGGATGATGTGACCTTTTTTCACGGCTTGAAATCTAGCAAATCTGATACAAACACCAGAACCCACAACTGGTTGGATTGGGCTAGGAGGACATATTTGGATTAAATGCTGTGACTTTATTTCAAACTTTTAAACAGACAGCAAATCCTCCCTGTGTCAATTTCGAGCAAAAACAAAGTGAAATCAGATGTATTTCTTAATCCTAAAGATTGTTTTTGAGGAGTTTGGCTAATAAAACATGATGAAAACCAATATTTTTCTTTCATTTGAATGAGAAATGCAACTGTGTCTTCAGGCTTCTTACAGGACCACCAGCATATGGTCCAGGAAATGAAAAAAGGAAGCCTCACCATCGCCCAGGGAAGGATCCCAGACGTGAGGCTGCACCACCCCCTTGCCCTGTGAGTGCCTACCTGCAGATCCGCTCCTTGCAGTCTACAGTCCATGTACTTTTCCCACGCGAATGACAGCTCGGTCTGCTGTGGACCTGCCATGTCGTCCACACCTCCAGGTGCAACACCAGCCAGGCCAGAGTCACAGATGTCTGTCTCCCTCAGGTTTCCTTCCTGCTCCTCCAGGTGACTGGAAGTGGTCCGGACAGCACCGAACGAAGCCCCAGCTGTCCTCCAGACTCTTTCATGGCAGAGACATCATTCACTGCCAAGCGCTGCCACTTTTAAACTGGAGCTCTGCAGAAAAACAGTCAGCAAAACGACAATTGGCCCGAGAAAACCACTTAAGCGTTTTCTTTCGGCGCGGAGAGAAACAGAGATACTGCTGCATGTGACGCACCTGAGCCTGACGTGAACAGAAACTTCATCCAGAGCAGCGGTGTAGCATTACCTAAACAAAACGCACTCAGTTAGCTAGCTAGCTTCGTGACGTGACGTCAAACACCAGGCACGTCCCAGCAACTCATGTCCGGGAAGAGATTTGTTTTCAAAATAAAAGCTTTTGTAACTAAAAATACTGAGGACTTGGGACCATACCGCAGACTATTATCTCACTGTAAATCAAAATAACTCATTTAACTTTGATTCTTACTGTCTTCTTACAGTGGAGACCTACAACATTCATAAATATATAAATTGCAGTGGCAGTAAAACTATTAAAATGAAAGTTTTCCAAGCCACTGAGCATTAACCATTAAATAGACTGTAAATTAAACCAGGTTGTCCTTCTATTAAAAACACCTACAGTTGTAAATTAAACCTTATTTAATATTTTATATTTCACATGTATTCAAAGGGTAGGGGTGTTTATTCTACACCTGTATAGCCACCAACGCTTTAATCCTGGGACCTAAATGCATTTACTCGTTCATAGCATGTTTAAATTAAGCTATTATTCCTTAACAACGAGTTCATTAATTCATAATTATAGTATGTGCTGATAAGCATATACTTAAATAGAGATTACTTACATTTTTTCTATTTAGTTCTTTTTACAAAAACGTTGCAATTGGACTCTTACTTTGAAAGCACCGCTCCACAGCTGTGTTATTTGTTTAGCTAGCTTGACCGCAACATACAAGAAAGCTTGATGTGTTGCATTGTAAAATGTTACCATGAATGCTACATTAGGTTCAAAGCTGCTAAACCCAACGAGCTCTACAACACATCCACATCTACGAGCTGCGAGTCCCGGGGTTCGAGTAGTTTCCCTCACGATGCCGAGGTTAGCTGTAGCATCGCACTGTGGATGATGGCAGCTGTCAAAACTGTGGCGGAGAGAAGCGGGCGCGTCGTTTACGGCGATTCAAATAAACAGACCGACTTCCAGCAAACACATTCCCCGCAAACTCAAACTGTCAAGTTCCGGGCGGGAGGAAGTAATTTTCATACAAACCTTGGTGTAAATTAGAGACAGCTACTGTTAGCCTCCGTCAGGCGCACTACTGCTGTGTGTATGTATATCAATAAACCCTCAGTGGGGACTACAGGACCAATACATTGCCGCCCCTTTCCTTGTCTGCTGACGCTACACACGCCTGCACGTCGACGAAGGAGAAGAAAACACGATTCACGTTAGACTGTTATTAACTATTTTGTGTCCGCTTTGGATTTGAGTTTGTTGGGGTTGTGAGGACGTCTACACTTCCACTTACATTCTTGGATTAACCTCGCATTTTTCCTTCTTTTTTGTGTTCGGGAAAGAGTAGAATATCTCAAATAGATGACTATGAATAGTACAATTCCTCCACTGGTGCTTAAACTATTTTGTTTTCTATTTTTGATATTTAAACTTGTACAAATACACCACAGCAACTTCCTTGTATTTGTTAACCCGCTTTGTAATCAAACCATCACATTCTGATGTTGAGTGACCACGAGTAGACGTAACAACAAATGTGTGACTAAAATTAAATATTTGGTTCTCAGACAGAAAGCGTGGAGCGGGAAGTGTGTATGAATGAACCCAAAGGTGGATGTAACTTGGTGGTTGGTGCAGAGATATTCCTGACAGACAAGTTTGAGGGTCCGGACACCATGAATCCAACAGGCGCGCTGAGCCGGTGACCCGCCCACCTATCCACGCACACTCAGCCTCCCATTCGATAACCTGCGGATTACTCAACTGTCAATCAAAACCTGTGGCTCAGGGGACTGGTGGTGCATTTGAGGTCATTCTGTAAATCCACCAATTTTAAGACCATCAGAGTTGACCCAAGTTTGGTGCAGTAAAGACATAAAGAGTAGCAACAAATATGATAGTTGCAATAATTTAAAAGGGCATATTTAATAAAAGTTAAGATACAATAAATTAACTGAATCTATCTATCCATCCATCCATCCTTGCGGCCATTCATCCATCCTAGTGTAAACATTTCATACATAAACCACCACACACTAGATAAATGGAAATCCCCAAATCCTTGTGTGTGAGTCCTGGGCTTATCTTCTTTAAATAGCAAACGTTCACTCCTTAAGCTGCAAATTTATATTGCGAAACTCAAAATGTTAACTTACACATTTACTTCATACTTACGTTTTGAGAAGGAATTTCACCGGTTTGTAAGTAAAGATCCTTTATATTTGCATCAGACATTTTTTTTTTATTATGAGTAACCAATTAGTTGATGGTTTGATGAATTGTTTTCACAGTTATTTATTTGTTTGGCTCATTTTCCCTTAGTTCAAGTCTTTAGATTTTGGTTTGTCAGAAAAAAACTAGTAATGTAACGACATTATAAGTGGCAGTGAAGTGCATTTTGGGGGATTGTTTGTTTACTTTTTTTTAAATGTGTGTCACTAAGGTTAACAAATCTAACCTTATAAATATAAAGACAATCTATATTTTTTAAATACAAATCTATTTCAGAATGGTCATATACTCGAGCAGTATGTACCAATAATCCCTTTCACAACTTCTTCTGCATGGTACATATGAATTTGTAATACACTCTACTGAACACAAGGTGCCGCTAATGTCACACTAAACCCACAGACACAGCAGACCCACATGTTAGAAAAATGTTTAATCTTTTGTTGCCCAGCATGTAAACACATCCCACCAGTTTGTAACAGACTCTTACAGTCATATTCCACATGAATACGTCCATGAGACAACCTATGGGATCAGCCAAACATGAGATGATGTCATGCATTGCTGTTAGATGTATTTCACATTAAATTATGAGCTTTATTCTCAGTTTATGTGCACTCAAAGAAATAATTCAACATAATAGTGTTTATATTTACAATTCTGAAAGGCAAATTTGTGATTTTATAAAGGCATATGGGAAATGTAAAAAACTGAAGATAAGCATAACACTGACAAATAAAAAGGCACAGTAATTTCACCTCTGGTTTACAGTGGCGTTTTGAGCAGCTATAGTTTAGTAATGCTGATTGGCTTCTAATTTGCTGTCAAACATCCAAACAATGTCATCTGTGGGCCACCTCACGTCAGTACCCGCTGTCGCTCTGCACGCAGTTCACACCCACTGCATTGGTGGGACACTTGCAGGAGCGGCCGTTGGGAGTCGCTAAACAGAGGTGAGTGCAGCCCCCGTTGTTCACAGCACAGTAGTTTTGTCCTGGCGGAAGGAGAGAATACACAAACACTTATCAACGTCAGTGCGTTTGTATAAATCATAAGCCACCGCAGCGAGGAACAGCAGGAAAGCCTCTTCACTATTTGCAGAAACATGCATACTCAGAAGAGACACATAGCAAACTCCAGATGTTGGAGGCCCCCGCTCCCTCGGCTCCACATTCTCTGGCTTTATACATTCAGCCTTATCGAGAGGGGAGGATGGGGCCTGGTGCTGCACAGCAACATCACTCATCTCTCCACTAAATAATGAATGCTATAGCTGCAGAATTCCTCCTGCTACATTCTCGTACAGTATCGGAACCTGGGATTTCTCTGGTTTTTCAAACCAAACTCAAAATGCTTCACGGAGAACACAGGGGTCATGACACCGGGCTGCTGGGCCGTGAAGAGCAAATGGACTGCCCCCCTATGTGAGCACAGGTCATCTATTTCTAAGAATGGCTCTGTACTTGGTGTCAGGTATAATACAAAGACTACTACAGACAAAAACGTTTTTTTTTAACATGAATGAAACATTTCAAAACATTAACACACAGCACACAAGGTCTTTATGGTGAACAAATGCAACTGGTTTACTATACCTGAAGGACACTGGGCATAAGCTGTGGTGATCCCATATAACTTGGTCCGTTTCTGAGGCTGGAACTCGTCTGATTCCGTGCCTGTGTAGCGATCTACCGCAACCACGGCATCCCTGTTGTAAACACAATCATCAATGGGGTTTAGAAATCTGGGACAAACCCAGCTTGAGAAATGTCAGCATCCTGCCTTCCTGTGTTTTGTATAAAGTCTGTCAAGAATGAGTAAGGGCTAGGCTGGGTTTCTCAGCCATAGCTGGCATAGTTTGCTGTTGAAGTGTGTCCCTCCCCCACCACCATCACCTCTCAACCTCCTCAAACAAGGCTACAGCCCTGGCGAGATCACAGGGAGGCCCCTGGTGGGTCACCAAAAGACGCTGAGGCTGAGAAATTGCAAGCAGCTGCCACTTTTTAAGATGCCTCCTAGCTCAGCGTACACACTCACACAAACAGATGCCCTGACCCCCCCCCCCCGGACGTCTTGTAGTGGCTAACATACAGAATCATGGGAAGAAAGCGCCACAGTTTCAGTGTGGGAGTGTCCGAGTCTGGGAGAACATCGAGGCCCCATACGTGAAGTGTGGGGAGCTTTCCAACCTCTGACCCACCCTCTCCTTCCTCTACCTTGACAGATTTGGACTCTTACATTGCACAGTCAATCATGGATTAAGGCAGAACATCAAACTCCTCCGTGTAATCATTTAAATGTTGTTTAGAGTAACGTAGGAACATTAGATATCTGTCTGAATCCTAACATTTGTGTGTAAACACCTGCGCTGAGTAAACTAGTTTATGATAATACAATAAGTCAAACCTTCTCCAGTCAGTGTAGTAGATGTTCTTCCCGTAAGAAGTAATTCCGAAGGGGTACTGAATCCCCTCCAGAACCTTTCTGCGGTCACCTCGGCCAGGATGCATGCACTCCATTTTATGTGTGCCTGCAGGCGAGAGATTCCACTTAGTGCAAATCACAAGCAGACATCATTTCACACGTGAGTCATCTGTCTGAAGTCTATACCTGCGTCTGCCCAACAGAGCTGAGAGCTCTGAGAGTCGTACGTCAGGCCGTTGGGCAGGCCCAGGTCGTCTTTAACCAGCACCCTCCTGTTGGACCCGTCCATGTAAGAGGTCTCGATCTTGGGAGCGTCGCGGTTCCAGTCGGACCAGTACAGATTACTGGTGCAAGAACACATGTGGAGTCAGTTCACCGAACAATAAACAACTATTAGACACAAATATAAATATCTGACCGTTTTTTACTAAATTTGAATATAATCATGATCGTTACTCTTGAACAGGAGCCAATCAAACTTGTCATTAATGTTGTTTGATCCTGAATGGGTGAGAGAGAATGGATGCACAGACATTTACCGGAAAGTCCAAAGTGCAAACAAAATAATCTTGGAAGCAGCCACAAAAGGCTTAAAGTAAAATAGTAACAAATAAATAAAAAATAACGAGTCTGGTGAGACAATTGTCTAATTTGTGTTATTGGCTTGGGATTATTTTTCTGTTTTTGTCTGGGCTTCACATAATTTAGCAAAGTGTCCTTGTTGGGACAATCCATTGATTTCAAATTGTTTTTTATCAGTCCAACTATGAGTATGTATGAATAATGTATGTATTACGTATGTATTAATGATTAATAAAAAGAAGTTGTAAAAGTTCTACAGACCCATTGGGAGGGTCAGTGATAATAGCCCGGGGGTTGACGAGATCAGAGTCTATAATGACTCGACGCTGGGTCCCGTCCAGAGAGGCGACCTCAATGCGATCCTTCACCGAATCTGTCCAGAACATAGTTCGTCCCAAGTGATCGATGGCGATACCCTCTGGACTGTGCAAATCTGTCGAGAGGTGACATGCTGTTCATGGCATTCTTTACGTAAACAGTCCCAGGTTGTAAAATGGCAGAAAATGAAAAGAACCAGTAGATTGAGGGAACAGTCAACAGACGCTACCTGATCTAATGACAGCGACGGGCTCCCCCCCCTGGATGTTGGCCTTGCTGATCGAGGGAGATGTGATTTCTGTCCAGTAGACCATTTTCTCCACACAGTCATAGGCCACTCCGATGATTACCTTCTCCTGTGGAGGGGTCAACAAGCAATCTTTGAAGTGGACTTTGTTCAAACAAGAGTTGTTGAGACATGGAGCAGATGTGTTTCTTTGACATTAACGTCCAGACATAAATCCAAACAAACAGAGCCACATACCAGCTGGTTTGGAAATCAGCGTAACAAGAAATGCAGCTCGCAATTCCAAAGATGTCGGACCGATGTTAGTAATTAGTGTGAATGTCACCATGTGCCTCCAATAAAGTTCGAGCCTTGAATGGATGGAGCAGATGGGGGGGAAATTGCACAGCTAGACTGCATATGTTAGTGCCAGACAGGGAAAGATAAACTCACAACAGACTGCTACTTTTCGGATTGTTATCAGTCTTTTTACATCTGGCAGCTGATTGTGGGGACGTGCTAGGATCTTACAAGCATTTGAAAGTCATGAACCATCATTAATACCGAAAAGTGTGTCACAGCACATACTTTAACCTTAAGGACCTTTTATTAAACACAAAAGACGATTAAACTCTGTCAGGAAGAAGTTTGTAGTGAGAGGAAATATGATTTGCCGACCAGTTAAATTGTTTTCCTTATAAATTCTGGCAAATGGCTCAAAACATCAAACATCTTCAAATAAAATGATTCACACAAAACCACTCAAACTGCTGGTAGAGTATTTTCTCTAAGAGACACTGATATTAAAATAATAGAGCTCATACTTCCGCTGAGGCCAAACAGTCTCCTTATGAAAGCACATTTATATTTACTAGACCCAGATTAGACTAGACACTAATAAATATCAGTCCCCTAAACATGTCTGACGTTTTGCATCAAGATTCAGGAATTAATCTCTGGGAAATCAATGGATATGTTAAAGAAAGTATAAACACATTTTGTATCAACCCCCTGATCTGGACCTGCCAAAAAAAAAATCTTCCTGGCCCTATACAGAATCCTCCCACAAGTTTCCTAGTAATCTGTCAAGTAGGTTTGTTTAAATCTGCTTTCTAACATAAACTCCTTGGCATAGTTGAAAACTTACAGGGAGATGGAGTACAGCCTTCGCACCATCCTTCTTCATGTCATAACCTTCCAGGGGCACGTACTCTATCCTTCCACTCTGGGCAAACAGCAGGTGGGTTCCTGAGGGCAGGGGGTGGACGTCGGGTCGAGTGGTGGGTCCGATAGGTGGTGGCCCACCATCATGGTCGATACCTACAAGAGACAAACACAGAGAAATCAAGTCCTGTCATGCTCTCTGTCTCCGCTCTCCTGCCGTGGTCTCTCGTTGTGAAGTGTTAGCTACGGGTCTGTGATTTACTCACACATTGGTCTGCTGCCGGGTCCAGACCGAGACCCAAGGATCTCTTGTCCATTCCGGTCCACGCACCAGCAGTACCCTGTGCTGCCGTGGCACTGCATTGGTTCGTAGGCACCGTTCTCGTCACATGAGGGGATGTACTGTCCCGCGACAGGACGGGGGCCCCGTGGACCTAACTCTGTCACACTTAGGAGATTGTCTCTGTGGCTCTCGCATCGTGTTGTTGTCCTCCCTGTGGAGAAAAATACAAAAAATGAAAAGCACCGAGCTGATCATGATACTCTGAGTGGATAGCACTGACCCATTCAGAAGCTCATTTATGATTCCCTTTGTCTTTGGCTTTAAATTCAGGGACATAAAAACTCGTCCATGTCTTATACCTTTAAGTGCCTCAAATTCCTTTCACTATGCAGAAGAAAATGGAAAAAACAGGTTCCAGCTGGCACTGTGGCTGAGGAGCTCATTTCCAAGGGAAATAGCTGTGAATGAAAATTATGTGTTTTCCATTTTTTCTTATTATGTATGCAACTACATTAGGAGAACTATTACTACTACCTGTCTAAACTCCCTCAACAGATACTCTAAACTCAACACAGACTGAATGTTACAAAAACTCAATGTGAAACAATGTAAGATGTCAGGTTGACTTGTCAGAGAGCGTCGGCACAATGACACTTACCTGGAAAGCAGGACAAGCCGTCGCCATAGTATCCCGGCCTGCACTGGCAGGTAAAGGATCCCTGGGTGTTTTGACACAAAGCCTCCTGGTGGCACCTGCCTGGCTGGCACTCGTCTATGTCTTCAGGCAGGATATAAGAGGGTGGGTGAGGACAGAGAAGACTCACGACATGCTAAAATCATTTCTAAATGTGCAATCTGCTGTGTCCTTTTATAGTCAGGGTTCTACAGTGTGGTCTGGGCCCTCGGAGTGCAGAGCTACGAGCCAAGAATGGGAACTATGAATGAGTGCTACTGAGGCTACACACTCCCTCCACATAAGAAATGCTCATCTGCTTCTAACGGTTCACTGTTCAACCCCTGCAGATGTGTTATGCAGCCGATCTCACCTCCTCCCCCAGTCCGGAGCAGATGTTTTAATCATTTGAGCCTCAAACTCCACATGCTGGATGTGACTACTCGTGTTCAAGGACTATACAACTCACTTTGCATTTTACACACTTGACTAGCAATAGTTCATGTTACCACCAACCACGTGAATTTGGATCAAAGGCACCCCCTTGTTTTTAGCAGATTTTTTGTTTGTGTTGAATGTTTCATCGTCACATGATGAGGCCGTTTGCAAGGAGAGTCTGATTTTAAAACTTCTCCTTGTAAGTGAAACAAAGGATGCTCTGTCAGCCGAGATCTGAGGATGAATTTACAACCACATTCTGTCTGACTGCCCACGGCTACAAAGAATCACATCATTTGCACAACCTCCTTGTCAGATCATGTTTTCTCTATGAGGATTATCTGAAAACATGAATTCTGAGCATTTTTGGGCTGACAACTCTCAAATCTCACATTTCACATTCTCTTTGCACACACCAACAGGAAGCCTGGAGTGTGCCACTGGAATATTTATATATTTTACAATGTTCAACGTTCGTGAAGTAATATACATTTGTATTAAAACTAAATAATAATTATCTAATTATTCTGTCTTGTTTATTCATTTTATTCCTTCTCCTTGGAATTAAAAAAACTGATCTGTTTAAGTTGAATGTATATATTGCATGTGTTTTGCCCTTTTCTGCTTAAAAGTATTAAATGAGCTACCATCAATTTTAAACACTGCACAACATTTTTTTAATAAATTAGACAAGCCTTTAAAACTGTTTTATTTGGGAACCTATATCAAAATTCAGTCATTAAAGTATCACAGGACTGTTTTTAATAACTTTTTAAATGAATTGGTGTATTAAATGATTGTAAGTAACAATGTAAGAGTATATCATAGTTCCCGATGAAGAGTAAAGAAATGTTTGATATACTATTTATCTAAAGAAAGTTTTAAGTTAGAAAAAAGTCTATCTTTGTGCTTTGTACTGATATAGTCCTTTAAATCAATGATGAACACCACTGCTATGTTTATTAATTCATTATGATATACCACAGGTTCTGTATTCTAATTTGGTGAAATCATTGATATTATTGTTGTGACCTTCTCATGAGGCCCTCTATTTGGCACTTAAAGACTGAAAGTAGCTTGTGTCTCTGCGCAGTACCTTGGCAGATTCTACCGTCTCCTATGAACCCAGGCAGACAGGAGCAGATGTAGGACGAGCCTCCGGTGTAGCTGCACTGAGCGCGCTCAGGAATGTCACAGGTATGGGTTCCTTCTTCGCAGGCATCAACCGGTCGCCTAACCTCTGAGGGGGAGGAGGGGAAGTGAGAAAATTGCTCATCTTGTAACCTTTTGTGCGACTCTGCAGCACACAAACACCACTTACCAGCACAGGTCTGCCCATCGCTGCCGAACTGATATCCGTCCTCACATTCACAGCGGAAGGTCCCGGGCTGGTTGTTGCAGATGGCGTGGAAGCCACAGGTCTGAGGGTCCTCTCTGCACTCATCAATGTCTGATGAAGAGATAAGAGACAATTATCATGTGCTAATAACGTCCACAAGGGGACCATGTTTGAGTTGTGAGATCTGAAGGCTGGGCTTGTCAGATCGGTGTCGTTCATTATCAGATGTGGGCAGATCAGAGAGCTTGATCAGATTTCCTAATTACGAGTGTTTCAAGATTGCATCTGTCTGAAATACATCCTTCCTTGTCCTGCTGTATGTGCCGCGGAGCTTCCTGTCTGGTCTTGAAAGCCATGGCTCTTTGGTCCTATAGAACACGGACTGAGGACCACGCTGGATATGTGAACCTAGTCTGGGAATATGGGACACTTTGTTTTCCATGTGGGAGTCCCTCTGCTAATTTTGCAAGATTGTGGATTTCCCCAGGAAGGAAGGCTTTACACAGTCTGGGTTAATTAAACGATGACTTTAAACAGATGTGGAAACAGTATGATTTACTTGAAAGCAGTGAATACGTTAGGGGAGAGATTCAAGAGGCTTCTACATCTGTTTAATGGCCCAAAATATGTATTTTGTCATAGGTCATTCTTACCATAACATGTGCGTCCATCACCATTGAATCCAGCGGCACACTGGCAGGTGACCTGATTTCCCTCCCCAGGTCGGCAAACAGCGTTGGTGTCACAGCCGTGTCGCCCTGTGAAACACGGATTCTCTTCCGGCTGCCCTCCTGAGAATTGAAGAAGTAGGACAGTGTTGTTACGACGCAATTAACAATTTATAATTCAACAACACCCCCAACTTTTAGTAAAACTGTCTTTTGGTCAGGATGTTATATGTTGTACTCCAGGAAGGAAGTGAGCTCAGACCAAAACAGGAAGACAAAAAGAATCCCCATGACCTCACCGTTGACATCCCCGATCTTGTTGCTCATGGCGAACCGGATGAGCTCGTTATTGGCGTCGTACATGACAAAGACCTGATCCACGCTCAGCATCTGGGTCGGTTTCATGTCTCTTGCAGACTCGTCGTGCTGGCAGCTCTGGAAGATGATGGTCTGACGCCACTGGTACGTCCTGGTTTCGGTGGATCCATCTGGCAAGCTCACTTTATAGTCCCGAGTGGAGGATGAGGTGATCACTGTAGAGTAAGATTGACAGGTAAAAAATCAAGGAGTTATCACTTAATAAGAGTTCTACTCGCAAAAGCTGAAAATGCTTGGACGCTGACATATTGACGTTAAACAACTAACATTGAGTAACATTTTTCAGTTTGAGCTGTAACTCACAGTTGTTGCTGTACTGGTAGATCTCTGAGTAACGCTCCATCTGCACACTGGCGCCGAGAGGCACCTCAGGGACACGGCCTTCCAGGGTGGTGCTCACCGCCAGGTGGTCATGCTCATCGATGCCTCTGAACTCCTGCTTGATGGTCAGCTTCTCATTCCCTGGCAGAAAGGTCACCTCAGCCTGCCGTGTGAACTCCCCCCCTTCAGAGGACAGAGAAGAGGTTAACTTTAAGACCCCGGCCCTGGATGAACTTTGGCTTGCCGCCATCTGTCTAAGCTGAGGTAATGTGAGGGGAATTCAGCTGGCATTCAGTTGAAACTGCAGCTGTACGGCGAACAGCGCTCGTATCAGCTCTGTGGGAACAGATGTAATCATCCTGAATCTTCATTTTAGTTTTTTAAGCATGTGAAACTCGAGAAATTCATAACATTATAACTGACTGCTTGTGCAGTGGTAGAACTTCTCCCCTCACCGATAGTACTGAAGCCGTTCTTGAAGCCAGGCTGCTCCAGAGCAAAGGCCCATCCGATCACACCACCAAGGGCCGACAAGGGTTGCAGAGAGGGCCCAAGAGACTGTGGGATGTCACTGATGGCGACGTAGGATCGACCATCGTTTACAACGACGTACGAGTGGAGATCGTTGCCAATGAACTCCAGTGGAGAAGGAGAGTTGCCAACATACACTTTTCCATGCACTTTACCGTTCATCCTCTGAGGCTTTCCTACAAAAACAAACCAAAACAAAAACGTTAGTCACAGAGAAAAGCAACGCAAAACCTCATGGCTTCACCCAAGAGATTTGACCCATCTGCTCAGATTAAATTCATGAGTTGTGAGGACACTTGAGCAACAGGAAGTGACTAAGACCAACAGCAGGACAGATGCTAAAAAACTTCTCCAACATCTGTCAGCTATTAAGAATTAATAAATTAAATTGTCTCCGGATAATGAAGTCTTAAAACTGTTGTTTTTTTAAAAGCTAACCTGGACAGAAGTATTTTCACACTGGTGTACTTTGTTTAACAAGTTAGCTCCTAGTTCGTGATATTAAAATGTTACATTTTTCACTACAGAGTTTCAAAGAATGCCACAAATGATTTTTTTTTTACGTCAGCTAGCAAGGAAGGCTAAACTTCTAATACCGTGATATTTTTGCTTCATTGCAATGATTTATATTTCTTTAATTTATTTCACCTTTAAATTAGCACAGGATGATAACCACTTTCCTTATTGGATATAACATTGCATCACTGGGCCTAGATCCTAATGCTGACTATGTCTAATGATAAATCTAAGTCTGTCATTTTTATAAAAAAATATATTGATTAGATATTATGTATCATTAAATTGTGGTAAGTCCGTCATATACACACATCAAGCATTTTAACTCAACATATTACTCTCCGGATAACGAATGACGAAGGCCTGTACAAAGTGATTTTATAAAACATAGACGTACCCTCTGCCACACACTGTATCCCATTGCCATAGAAGCCAGGCCTGCAGTGGCAGCAGTATCCATTAGAGTAGTCCTTGCAGTCAGAAAACTGGGAACACTTATTCCTGCTGTTCGCACATTTCCCAAGGTTATATGAGAACACTGAAAAAGGAAGGGAAAAGCCAGAACATATGATTAACAATGGATTTCGAACTTATAGTGTTCAGAGGAACGCTATTTAAATTCTGTGTCAATATATTAGAGGACAAAAATAAAGCCTGACCATCGACATTTATATCTGTGTCGTCCACCACCACCACTTCTGGGTTCTGAGGCTGATGTGGCTGATACTGAACAGGTTGGACCTGGACCTGTCCTCCCTCCGGCTCATACGTAGGGTACTCTACTTGCTGTCCATTGGTATACACAGGCCTCCTTGCATCAGTGTCCTCTTCATGGCGATTGGGGGCCGCATGGGCTGGGGCCTCAGTGGGCAGGCCAGTGACCTCCCCTGGAGCTACATTTGTAAAATAGGGCGACGTACCGATCTCGTACACCCACACACCCCGCAGGCCAGAGTTGGTTTCCCTGAAAAAGTTAAAATTGTGTGTTGAAAACATTATCAAGCCTGTACAACTGGCAGGCAACCCGCGTTCCTGTGCTGACGGACACCAGCTGACTTACTCTGCTAAAGCCCTGACAGATGCCTCGTCATCAGTGGTGGTGCGGTAGTACGGCCCCTGGCTGTAGAACACGAAACCCCGGACCGAACCCTTGCTAAAGCCGGAATGCATGATCACACTGCTGTCTCCTGCAGGCGTGGAGGTAAACTGCATCCCATTCCTTGTATACAGGAAAATAGCATACGAGGCGGTCTCCAGGGAGGCTATAACCAGCTGGAAGGTGTTTCTCTGTGAAGTAAAACATGAAGAGGGGTTATAAATGACCAGTTTCTCCTTGGATCACTTGAATAAACATGTGATGCTCACCTTCTTGTCTCTGCTTTGAGGTTCCTGGGTGGCGACATCGACCCAAGTGATCACCACGGTATTGGTGGGATCGACTTCATCGTCCTCAGGGAAGGCTCTGTTGATGTGCTCGGCTGCCCGACGCAGGGCCTCAGGACTGGAGTCTTGGCGGAAGAAAACTTTCCCCACACCGTCACTCGTGTCCAGGTCCCCTTGCAGAGCCGCAATCATGCCAAACTTTGGGGGCATTTTGCCAAGATATGTCGACTCACTTGTCGGTTGTGCTGTGGCAACAAAACCATTGGTGTTGATCTGCAATTAAGAGCTCAGGTTGGTAATGGGGCCAGCCAGGAGAGGCTGATTCTAACACTATATGACCCGACAGAGCCAGTCCCGTCTGACCCACTTTGATCTTTATGTCAAACTCATTAGAGTAATGACCCAAGTCAGCTGCCATGTCCCACAAAAGCGCTAATGAACAAACAAGATGCCATTTAACTCAGATTTTTCACACTTAAGGTTTAATGTGAACACATGCAAGGATCGTAAAAAAGAAAAGCTGCGTTCTGGTCAAACACACACACCCATGCGCACACATGCTGCACATGGGGCTCCTCCACTTCCTGGCCAGGGGAAAACAAGAGCACTATTCCTGGCCCATATTCCAGCGTTTCCTGTCCTTGCCCCTGACATGCAGCCCCAGAGAACCCAGAGATTGGACACTAATGTTCATTACAGAAGTTTCCTGCCAAAATGGAAGAAAGAGCTCGGAAAATTATCAGCGATTCTGATCTCACTGACAGAGAGATCATTAATCCTGGTGAAACGTGCCAGGGCTCAGTGGAGTATGAATCACACTCAGGAGGAGACAGTAAAACCTCCTGATGATGAAAAAAGAAAATGTCTGGTGTGAAAAGCATTGCTGTTCCCCCACAGTCCACAGACAGCTCTGGGTACTGTCGTGTGAGAGAAGCCAAAATCTTTAGGCTATCTTGACTCTTGTAGAGAAAAATGTTGTGGTGGCTCATAACTTGGAGGTAGTCAGCAGTGGGAAAATCCCTGTAGACTCATTATTATTACAAGGAATTAAATATTTACTCTCAATCTCAGACTCGTGTTAAATCATGACTTCTTGCGTCTGTAGTTCTCCATGACTAAATCAACTCCTTGGATGAAACTGTGTATGATAGTGCTCAGTGAATGACAGATTATAACTAACTGATTGAAATTAAAATTTAAGTTGTCTTTTAACAAACTTGTCATTTCATTAGACGGATCACATATTGAGAAATAAGGCCCTTGTCCTGTCCTATAGATTACTGCTTCCGTAGGCTATTACATTAGATTGAATAGACTTAATTGATCCACACATCTGGGGAAATTCAGCAGCAGGCAGGTCAGAATGAGGTAGACAAGAAAATAAAGAAATATGAAAAGGACAATAGAATAAAAATAAGAATTTAAAGTAAAAAATCGGTATGTAGATTCTGTACACACAGGATTATTATTATTATAGACTATGTTACTTTATGAAAGTACTTTGGTAACTGTTGATTTCCTGCCTTTCAAGAAAAAGACCTTTCTACATAATTACTCTCAGATAGCAGGTTATCCAAGTGCAGAACAATTAAAACTCAGTTGCAGCACTTTTCTTTGAGAGAATCACGGAGAATAAAGGGCTGTTTGTCTCTCCACCACAATGGTGCAGCTTTCAGAAACATGTTGCGATTGGTTTTCCCAAATCACTAACAAGCTCCACGTGGTAACAGGAAACAACAAATAATACACATAAGATGAATTGATTATGTTCCAGGTCCACGTTTGTATAGTTACAGTATTTTACGCAAATACTGTAGGATGTGCACATTGTATTAGAGCCAAATGTGCATCTCTCACACTGTTATGTGACATAGACTTGTTGCTATACGTTTTGGAATGGTTTGCAAAATAAAATCCCTGCTGTACTTTGGTCTCTGTGTCAACATTAAAACGATAACCTCAGGGGAAGCTGGAAGAATGCGCACACTACACACCACATTCCTCCAGATAGAGCAGCCTCTACGATAAATAAATCAATATTTACGAATATTCCAGATCAACAGAGACAACCATCGCCAGCCAAAGATATAATTTGCAATTTTCAGGTGTTGTTTAACGTTGTAACTGCTTCTACGGAATGCGCAATTACGCAAGACGGATGGACTGACCACCCTGACCAGCAAATCCCACGCGTGCGTTTGTATTGATTACTATGATAGTTTCACAATCAACTGGTTAACTTACAAAGAGGCTGTCGAAAGTGCCATCATAGAATAATACTGGCTTTTGCAGTTCAATTCGGTGCGTCTGGTCAGTCCCCGGCTCCAGTGACTGGTCCCTTGCGCTCGGACCGTAGGGGAACAGCTCTCCCCTCGTTATGCTCTGCGCCGAGGCCACGAATCCCAGAAAACTCGCACAGACGAGCCATCCTCGCTCCTGCCAACCCATTGTTCCGTGTGTTCAGCGTCGGGCGAGCGGTCCTGCTTCTTCTCCGGCCCAGGTTACAGGAAAGTGACGCACTGGATCCAGCGAGGAAAGTTCAGTCAGAGTTTGAGAGATGTGGGGCGGAGTTGAGAGGGGGCGCTGAGAAATGCTTTCGTAAAACCACCAGAGGAGAGAGAAATGAGAGGTGGGCTCCACTTAGCTTTTCCCCTCGTGTTTGTCCTAAAACAATTCCCTGAAGTGATGTGGTTTGGACTGGAGGCTGACGTACTTTGGGGTCAACTGGACACAAGGCGTTTGGCCCACTTTGCAAAACAGAAACACCGCCTGCAAGGAGTTATCAGGGATAGGACAAAAGTAGCCACTGAGAAGCACAGAAGTCAATTTCACATCATATCCCTTAATTTTAATTCTTCAAGCTCATTGTTGCCAATACAGTAGAAAGCAGCCAGTTTTGTTTGGAGGATAATACAGGGGCCACGGGGTGGGAGGTCCGAGGGCCTTCAGAGGGACAACACTGGAGCTGTATTGGCTGGTTTGGATACAGGCCAAGGGGCCATCAGAGCATGGACATCACAGCATGGACCAGTTACCGGCAACAGAGCCCCATGGCCGGCTTGATCGAAACATTAAAAGGAAAATATCACAGCGCACTGTACCATGCACTAATCATTTGATGCATGCCGCTGTGGCTATCAGACTTCACTCCAGCTGGGATAATGAGGGGCATGCTGGTAACATGCTTCAACTGGGAGCTGTTTGTGCCCCGCTAACGGATGGTCAGTCACCCGTCTAACATTGTGGTTCAGTTATCAACTGTTGGCCACTTTTCCATGACATTTTAATATGGGTTTTCATAGTCCCCATTCAACATAATGATTTATGTTCACCTCTGGCCCTTTGGGTAATGCTCTCAGCCTAAAAGGTCTCCTTGACCAATACTAGGGGCCATAATAGTGTATTTAGAAAATTTAAATAAGAATAATATCTTTATCACTTATCTAAACAAGATTACAAAGTGCACCACAAAATACACGGCAATACAAACTAATGAAAGATAGATAGAGGGAAAGAAACTTTTTAGAATATAGTTGCGATGAAAAGTGTTTAACATTGGTGAGTATGAGAGGAAGCAAATCAGGGACAGGGAACACAACGATACCGAACTTAATAATACCGGACAGTTGGCCAGATACAGAGCTATCTTTAAAATCCACCAATGAGATGACGACAAAAGGTCAGCGGTCTCAACCCTGACCAGCACAACATTGTAATATTCATTGAGAACTTCCAGTTCAATGAAATCTGTTGTCTTGCTTTGGAAATGCTTGACAGGAGCCTCTGGGACCTGATGACAGAAAATTATCTGATGCCACTGAGTCTTTGAAATCCGCCTCATGACCCAGCAATTATTGACAGCGTTGGAAGCGCTGAAGAACAATGACATCATTCACACGGACTTGAAACCGGACAACATAATGCTGGTCTACCAAAGCCGTTCAGGACCAAGCTCATTGACTCCAGACCGGCTTGTCCAGGGGGCAACATGAGGGCTGGAATGAGCATACAGCCTCTTGAAATGAACCGAGTGCAGCGAAACAATCCAATTGTGACGGCAATGAAGCTCGGGAAGAGGCAGCGACCTCGGACTGCTACTACGACGCAGATATGGAGGATTCAAGAGATGAAGTTTACAACATTGGAGCTGAGATTTAAAGCCAAATGATTCATGTGTTTACATGTTTTCTAACAACGGTGCTACAGCCACCATAAGACCTGTTGATGGTGAGGAGCTCCAGACTGGCAGTGATGGCGCTCATGTTTAGTCCTTCAAATATAAATCAAAAGACATAACTTTTAAGGGAACAATTGTGTCCTCGCACTAATGGTGCTCCGACCACAACAATCTAGGAAAGAACTTTAGGGTTGTGACTTGTGATGAAGGGTCAAAAGCAGATATATTCATTTTAAACTTATCTTCAAACAAATAGGTTGAGAACCACTGCCTTGAAGGATGACCCTTTTCTACAGTGGACACACAAAGAGCAAAGCTATGGCACCACCTATAGGTCAAATCTTAGTTTTTCCCATTTGAGAGTGGGATTTACAGAACAAAGTTTATGCTTCCAATTGGACACATCTTTTTTGATTTCAATGATTCTATTTATTTTTCTTCAGCATCATCCTCAGGGCAAACTTTCCATTTTCAGCCCATTGACTGATGCAAGTCCTCAGTTTTTCTCCAACAGTGGTGTGATGTATTGAAGCATCCACTGGGCCTTGATTTTGCTGCTACATGTTCTGATAAAACTCACAACATCTACAGCCACAATTCATTATTATCTATCTGTTATAAACATGATAGAATGGAATGCTGGACACTGTCAAAGTCCACATTTCTCAGTCAGTTGTTAACTGCTAATGTACTTCAAGGGTTTCAAGTCAGGACAGAGAATATGTCACATTCATTATTAGTCACTGGATCATTTTCTTCATGGTAGATTTGGAAGCACACTAGTTTTCAACTAATAAAATTAGACTCATACTTGGCTTCAAATATAGGAGGTACAGAAAGCTGGAACAATACAACTTATTTGTAAAGGAGGCTTTATTCAGGTTAATGCAGTTTAAACAGCTTCACAAAATGTCACAAGTGGATGAAAACATATAGTAAAGTTTCAGAGTATTAGTAATAGTAACACAGTGAAACAGAATGCAATTCACAACGAGGATTCTATATAAACACAATTTTATCAAAAGTCCAGCTACACGAATAGGTTTTAAACTCTCCATCTTCTCTCAGTTCCTCAGGCAGCGGTTCGAAGTACAGAAGCTAAAAGCTGCCTCACCAACGGTTTTAGTCCAGCACTTTTTAGTCATAACAGACGCCCTACTAGTAAAAGCAGTAAAAAATATTTAAAATACATTATGAAAACTGACAGGAAACCAAATGCAGGGACTAGAGAAGAGAAGTAAAGTGGTCTTGTTAGGCCGATTTGGTCCTGGTCAGCACTCTGACTACAGAGATGTGAATCAGCTGTAACTATAACTGACATCTCAGGGTGTTCCTCACCTTGCAAGGCCCCAGCTTACCATCCCCTAATGGCTGCTTCCACTGTGCCTCGACACACTGACATGGATCTAAAGTGCCACCTTCTGGTCATTGTGCACATTGTGATTTCTGAAAATAGTCTCCACTAAATAAGGCTTTCAGAGATAAACATTTAGTTGAAAGACACACATGTACATTTATACCATAGATGCATATGCATTTTTCTATTTTATCATTTGACATAATATGCCATATTAATCGCACAGAAAGCATATTCCTCAACTACAGAGCTTTTCAACAGGTTTCCTGTGTATTAACCTAGATTTTGTTGTCTTTGTATGTACACGCTATGTATACATATGTCATTTACATTTAATTTAATACCGTATTGATACACTGTGGAACTATGGAGATGTTGACATCTGAGGCATGCAAACTCACAATCTCTTAAGACTCACTTTTATTGAATGGTATTGGATTCTTATTTGCTGGTGTGGTGAAAGCTAAGAGTAGCATTATATCTTGCTTCATTTTATATTTAGGATCTTATTAAAGGCTTTGATTTGAAAGGTGCCACATAAATAGTTATCATTATTATTATTATTATTATTATTATTATTAGTAGTAGTAGTAGTAGTAGTAGTAGTAGTAGTTGTAGTAGTAGTTATAGTAGCAGTAGTAGTAGTAGTGGCAGTATTTTTACTCTGTTGATATTCCCTGCACTTTGATATTGATATACAGATACATAGTGGGTGATGGGATATTTACTGTGTGGTGCACTCACTGTGACTTGTGTGTTTTGCTGGAGTGTGTGTTGAGTCTATTTTCTCTGACTGCGTTGCCTGGGAACCGGCAGGCTGTGATCTGACGTGTGTATGGAAGGAAACGAAAGCCTTCGTATTTCAAGTGCTTCGTATTTCATCATCACTCTATTATTATAACAAAACCATAGACTTAAAGGGATTTAAAAGGATGAGGGAACTCTGGGAACATTTATAGCTTTACACATTTTATTTCAGAATAATTCATTTATTCTAAATCTCAAGCTTCTTAACTCGTAAAACGTGTTGAGTTTGTCGCCCTTTTGCTTGAATGCAGCATCTGAAGTGCATTCAAGTTTTGAGGTGAAAATATGTTTGGGGAATTACACTTGTGTATATGGAACCTTACATACAAAATGAAAAAGATTCAAAAGACTTTTACCTCTATTGTGGTATATGGAAACTGATCTCACAGCAGAGAGGGAAGTAGTGTAGATTCCTGTTTGGTGCGGCGCCTGTGTGACAGCTTTGCTGTGTGCGAAAAGATTAACGCATCACATCGGTCAGAGGTGAAGCTTCAGTGACCTCCATGTCTGGCCTTCCTCGTGTTCACATGCCCTAGTCCTGTGAAACAAAAACCCACCAACAATAACAAACTGCACAGAGGTTTGTGTGAGTATGTGTATGTGTGTGTGTGTATTATATTTTCGATCATATAGAACACACTCTGCTCTGAACAGTAGTGATTTTAAACATGTTAACTAGTCACAGGAGGTGCTACTTAATGAAAACCACTGTATAATGTGTGCAATGGCTTTGGATTTTCTAATTCGGAGAAAATGACCCTGACATGTTATCAGAATCTTTTTTACTTAGTCTGCAACTTTTCAATGGAAAGGAAGCTCAGCAAAATGGGGATGTGACTGAAAGTTGAAAGTCGTGGGTGTTTCCCCAGCTCATAAATGTGACTCATAAACTCAAGTCATGTCGGCCTCTGCTACATCGGTTTAACCTTTTTCAATCAACCAAGGGTGGGTGATTGTCTCTGGATTCTGCAACCTCAGGGGCCTATAAGATCCCAGGGTCACTTTTTGGTAACACACAGAGTTCATTTGATCATATGATAAAATGAAATTTGTGTTTTATATTTTCCTTTTTTGGAAGACATCTTTAGAGGAATTTGCCTTTATTTGAAACAAGGACATTTTGATTACAGATTAATCATATGCTTATACATATTTAATATTAAAAAAGACACAATCAAAGATCTTATATTTTCATGCTGAAAAGTATAATGTAAACTAGCCTAATGTTTTATGTAGTATTTCAATTTTTATGTAGTTTATTCTAGATTCTGTTTCAATTTTTATTTTCTTGATACATTTTTCCTTCCACTACGACTACTTTGTGCTGCTGAGTCAATTTTAAAATAGGTTAAAGGAGGATAAATAAAGATAAATCGTATCTTATCTAATCTCATCTCATCTCGTCTCCTGTTATCTTATCTCCCCTCACCTCTTATTATCTTATCTCAGCTGAACTATAACATGGTTGTCTTAAAACAAAAAAGCTACATCCAACTATATTACTACCATCATCTTTTCTTGTGTATTGAAGGCTGTGCAAAATTATTTTTATCTTAATATTTCAAAGCAACTATTGACTGGCTCCCTTTTGTATGAAGAATAGTTTATTGAACTGTCTCCATGCAGAGGCTTTGGCTGTGTGCCACATATATGTACAGATTGCTCAAATGACCCAGCCAGTGTTGAATGAGGAAGATGATGATGAAGATGAATCTGCGTGTGATGCGTTTAATGCACTCAGTAAAGTGAAAGCATCAACATGTGTCTCTGGGGATCGGGGCTGTGGTGGGAAGCCCCATGACGGGGTTAAAGGTACAGGAGCGTGCGTCAGCTGATGCGTAGCGTCACGTAGTGGGAGCTGGTGGGGCTGGAGGAGGAGGAGGAGGAGGGGGAGCAGGAGGAGGCTGGTCCTCTCTCTGAGCTCCAGGCTGCAGCTTCCTGCATCTTCCTGCCCGCTGCTGCTGCTGCTGCTGCGGACAAACTGCTCGTTCTCATCACCGATCATGCGCCTCGCTCTCCGTCTGGCTCGGGCAACAGGAAGTTAGCCTCCTTTCCCCCTGACAGCCCCATCCCCTCGGCGGGCCCTGTGAAGCCCACACCGGCCGAGGAGGCCCCCTCGCGCCGCTGCGCTCCTGCTCATGGAGGCCCGGGTGGTGGAGGAGCCGGAGCCGATGGACAAGTCCCTGCCTCTGCCCACCCTGAGCCCCGCCGTGCCTCCCTTCGTCACCCTGGGCCTGACAGTGGTCTACACGGTCTTCTACTCGCTCCTCTTCATATTCGTGTACGTGCAGCTGTGGCTGGTGCTGCGCTACCGACACAAGCGCCTCAGCTACCAGACGGTGTTCCTGTTCCTGTGCCTGCTGTGGTCGGCGCTGCGCACCGTGCTCTTCTCCTTCTACTTCAGGAACTTTGTCACGGCCAACACGCTGGGACCCTTCCCCTTCTGGCTGCTCTACTGCTTCCCCGTGTGCCTGCAGTTCTTCACGCTCAGCCTCATGAACCTGTACTTTGCTCAGGTGAGTTGCCAGACACCGCTGCCATGAAGCGGAGCTGCAGCTGCTCCCGGGTAACTGGAGGAAAGAGCTCAGGGCAGCGAGGGAGCGGAGATCTTTATTTCAGGTTTCTCCTCCTAATGTGGGTGTTTGACCTTCACTGTGCAGAGTGATCCACTGCAAAGTCACAGTGCAACGACATTTAGAAATGATGAAAATGCATCGGCATCGTTTCCTCATTCTTCCCTGTTATTGTGTGGAGGTTTAAAACAAACACATCATACTTTCATATTAAAGAAGAATTATATATGAACTGTCTACCATCTGCCCCAGTTAAATACTGCACACAAAATGTATGAAGAATATCATTGGGACTCAGGGGAACAGGTAAGTTTAATAAAATAAAAACAAGGGTAAGGATTAATATAAATAATAGATGTGTATCTGTTAAAGGAGTAAATATGATGAAGAACTAACAACATGTTTTCTTAGCTTGTTATGTTTCTGTTGTTTTTCATGAATACTCTAAGCTTCAGATCCCTTAGGGTTGCCAGTTAAATTCAAACACAAATATAAGACATGTCAGGAGGGAACCTTTAAACACACACACACACAGCCCTCATGTGAACTAGGGGCTGGAACTCATAGGCATGTGTGCATCAGTGGACAAAATGTAAACTAGTTTCCAATAATAACTGAACAGATTGTTTGGAGAAAGAGGAAATGAAATTAAAGCTTAACGGTTCACTTTCCACGAAACTAGCACTGGGCCTATGTTTGAATATATTATGGCAAAATAACTTTTGATTACTTTCTTTACAAATTAAATCTTTGGATATGTTATATTTATTTCCGTGACAAATTTAGCAAATCATGGGTTGACCGATAATCAGGGAATATGTCCATCACAAGTTTTTCTTTAGCGACATTTAGTGTGCAATAACACACACACACACACACACACACACACACACACACACACAGCAGAATGTTCTCACATGATCATTTCACAACATTTCAGCTCTAAATAAAAATATTCCTCCTGAAAATGTGTGAAGTCTGATGACCAATGCATTTAATTGTGGTCCACTCTTTAAGGGTTAATTTACAGTGGGTCAGCTTGCACACCCACTCTTGTATAGTTCTACCATCACACTGAATGAAAACTATCGACTCTTGTAAAGTCTCTTTTAAATTTGCAGAACGGACAAAGAATAAAAAATGTCACCACCATTTTACTGTAGCTACTTTGGCTAATCACGAGCTGGTATTATGTGGCAATTATGTTGCATAAATAGTGATTCATTCCAACGTTTATCAAATAATTATTCACTGGTAAATAATGTAGCAATTATCCAGATTGTTTAAAGAAGCTGTTTGGCCTCAAATCCTCCAATGCTCAACCCAAAGTTCACTCTGCTTCACACCTAATGTGAACATCGTCTGATGATAAGGGCTCTCACAGTGCTGTCTGGTAAATAGCTCCTGTTGTTATCAGTGGAACAGACTCTCCTCCAGATCGGCTGCACAGTGTGGCGCAGTGAATCAGCCCCTCATCGGCTTACATAATCCAAATATCACATTATTATTTCTCTGGCCTCTACCTACAGCTTATTTTTAGCTCAATCCTCTGGTGCTGATTTGTGTCGCCGCTGATCGTCAGAAAAAAAAGTGTGTAACAGGTGGCTGTGTGCTGTACAACTGTTGTGTAGCTATACAGTTCAAAACTGCTGTTTCCTACTGCGAGGTTCCTGTTTTTAAAAGAATTTCTTTCTTTCCTGTTGAGCGAGAATAAAGAAGTGAAAATGAGCTTCAGGAAAAGCATGATTCATTTACATGATGCAGGTTTTTTTCTTTTTGTTTTGTTTCACAGGTTGTTTTCAAGGCAAAGTCAAAATATTCACCGGAGCTTTTAAGATACAGGTAAGAACAGGAGAGGAGGATCATTTACTATTTTCATTTTCCATCCAACACAATTCAATTCAGTTTTTGCACAAAAACAAAATGTGTGCTGCCGTGGCTGAAGTTATAGTAAATAGTAAAAACTATAGTAAATTCAGTATACAGCAGTTTTTCATGTAAATAATATTTTTCGGTCTTTCCTGACCTGCAGGCTGCCGCTGTACCTGGTCTTCCTGTTCATCAGCCTGGTGTTTCTAGTGGTGAATCTAGTGTGCGCCCTGCTGGTGAGGATGTCCTCCACAGAGGCCCACACCATCGTGCTCGTGAGGGTCGCGATCAACGACACGCTCTTCGTCCTGTGCGCCATCTCGCTCTCCCTGTGTCTTTACAAGATCGCCAAGATGTCCCTGGCCAACATTTATCTAGAATCCAAGGTGAGAGGCCCTGACACAGACGTAATGAACATGGAGTTGAAACAAAAAGATTGGCTTTGATGCTCATTTGCTTACTGGCTTCAAAAGGCTTTATGTGCTGCATGTTGCACCCTCCAGTGAAGATGCACTTCTCCCCGTGATTTATGCTTTGTACATAGTGATTGTTCCCTAGCGACAGTGTTGTCTGTGTGCATGACTGGGGTCCCCCAAGCTTACAGTACAGTTCACCATCTCTAACTAATGTTATTTCGCACAGTGCAGTAAAGTGACAAGTACTGAGGTAACAAGTTTTACATGAAACTCAAGATAAATTAAGCAAATGTTTCATTCTCATGTCTTCACAGCGATGACAGCCAGTGGCCAGAGGCATGATGTTTTATGTGGTCCGTCCCATTCTTGTGAACACCACATCTCAAAATAACCTTGAGGGAGATTCTTTAAATTTGGTACAAATGGTCAGTTGCCTTGTGAACACAGTATCTTAGGATCAACTCCAGGGAATCCTTAGAAACTTGGTTCAACCGTTCACTTAGACTCAACGATTAAATGATTACGTTTGGGTGGTTCAAGGTCAAAGTCAGGGTCAAAGTTGCCACCCAAAACACATCAGGTCTGTATTTAGGGAGTTTCTTCAATTTTGAGCAGTTGTCACTTGGACTCTAAGATCAACTGATTCGATTCAGTGGTCAAAGGTCAAGGTGACCTCATATTATTGTGGAAGCCACATGTAAGGAACACCTGGATGGCCTGAACCTTAACTGGATGGCGAAGGCATAAAACCCCAGGGAAGCAATTCCAGTTTTTTTCTTGGACACTCAGTTGATTAATGAAACTCCTATAACCGTACAGGGGACATCGGTGTGCCAGGTGACGGTCATTGGAGCCATCGTCATCCTCCTGTACTCGTCAAGGGCCTGCTATAACCTGGTCGTCCTGGGCCTCTCCAACAAGAGTATCACCTCCTTTGACTACGACTGGTACAACGTTTCAGACCAGGTAAACCAGCAAAGAGGTCTGATGCCTTAGAGGAACAGTTTTATACCTGTAAATATGCAACTACAGCTGCTGGCTGTAGCTAAGTGGAAACGGCGCCGTTATCTTTTGTGTTGATAATTATCAGAAGAGATAAATGAGAGCAGTGGTCGACGGGTCAGACCAGCTGATTCTACCCACCTTCACTTTTCTCACGTTTTAGGAAGACGCAAACTGATTTGTATTTCTTGTGAATATTTGTCTAACCATTGGTTATTTGTCTTGTGATTATTTCTGTTTAAATTAGTTTTTTACATGCTTGGTTAAAATTGTGATCTTTTGAAATGCTCTACAGTTTAGTAATCTGGTATGTGGTTTTCTTTCAGGCAGATTTACAGTCGACTCTGGGCGACACTGGCTACATCGTCTTCGGAGTGATCTTGTTTGTGTGGGAGCTGCTGCCCACCTCTCTCGTCGTTTTCTTCTTCAGAGTTCGACATCCTAACCTGGACAGGGTGAGCCAGCGACTACACTGAGCCTGCGGTACCCAGCCTGGGGGTTACAAGATAAATCTAAGGGGTGATGTAAAGTCTGGTAGAAGATAAGACATACTGTAGTTCAGCTTCAAGTAATGGACAGTTTTGTCATTTCAGAAGAAATCAGTCTCTGGTGGTTACAGAAATATATAAAATGTGACAAGGACTTGTTTTTTATTTGAAGGCAAACAGGTTGGGAACCACGATCCTAAGCCATAAGGAAATGATGAAATACTTTTCTATAATGCATGAGTTAGCGTTATATAACCGTCTCTATGATGTCGGATGTTTCAAGTAGTGTTTGTGTCTGGCTTGTCCTGCAGAGCGGTTCTGGGCTTCCTGGTCACGTCTTCTCCTCCAGGGCTTATTTCTTCGATAACCCTCGACGTTACGACAGCGATGATGATCTGGCGTGGAGCGTCATGCCTCAGAACATCCAAGCCAGGTAAATAAATCCCCACCGTCTGCTCCCCGAAAACACTCGACACGGAAAAATATATATGAATAGTTTCATGGATGTTTTTCTTTATTGTTCAGTCTGGCTGCGGACAGTTACGAGTGGGGGAGCCAAAGCAGCAGCATCAGCGCCTACATCGCAGCAGAGGACAGTTACCACCTCCCTGCTCCTCCAGAGGAGCTCAGCCATTACTGACTGGAGTTCCCACCGACTCCTGACCTTTCTTTCTCCTTGTACATTTTTGCACAATCTCTCTTAATGACCGAGGCACATGGGGCCGGACGCTGCCCTCGACTTCATACATTCTATTTTGTCTAGAGAAGAAGAACTAACAGACTTATATGAAGGTCCACTGACCGGGCGTTAATTTTGCACACTCCTTATACAAAGTCTGATCGCATTCTGACTGCTCTTAAACATTTTACATTGTATAGTTTGTATTGAATACTGCTTAATATATTTCCTGGCCTTTGTAATATGAACTGTATTGCTATTTTATGTCATGTTTCTTTTTTTCATACAGATTGTTTATATAGAGAAGATACTCATGTAATTCATATTAAAAACATTTCAATGTGAAAATGTACTTTACTTTTAACATTTCACCCGGACTAATGATACAAAAGTTGGTCATATTTAACAATGAATCGACATATTTTCATCGTCATATATATACACATACAAACTTACTCATTGACGCGCATATTTAAATACGTATAATGTATACATGTACATACACATGGAAATATGGAAATGCATAGAAACGCACACATACACATGTATGACATGTTATATATATTAATAAAAGCATTAATCGTAACGATAGCTTTAACTTTGGTTCAGAGTTGGACATAAACTCAAACCTCATTCTGATAAGGGAACATTTAATAAAAGAAAAAGACGACAGGGTGAATTCATTTCTCAGGTTTCACCTTTTTATTGATGAGTTTTCATTCTAAGAGCACTAATCACATTATGTGCCATGGACATTCACAGCAGATCATTCCTTCAAGTTAAGCAAGGAGACGGTTGTTTGGTTACAAAACAGGAACATCCTCAATGTGTTTGAGTTTAGTGATTGTCTAGGAAAAGATCTCTATAGGTTTAAAAAAACTTTTAATGAATTTAGAAATTGAATCAAAGATCGAAAACGAAAACTCTGGTAAATTACTTAAAACTGTTAATACAATAACCTTATGGTCATATTGTCATTAGCATCGGATCAAACTACTATTAAAATGGTTTCCTCATTATTGAATAGTCCAGCTAATTAATTGAAAGTATGATTATCACAAATGTGTGTTGATAAGATAATACTGGTTGGGGACATTTTTTTTGATTACGGCTACATGTGTGTTTCTGAATGTGAAGTATCTCATTTTCACAATTTTTTTTTTTATTTATCCTTAGAGCCACAAAAATACAGACAGCAGGTGCACCACATTAGGTTTCCTGCAGATGGCAGCATAGAGCTGTGTAAAGTGCAAACACAAGGGCAGGTGAGGCCATAAGCGCCAGTCCCTCACCCCCAAGTCAGACAGATCAATGTGTGATTATTGACAAATGTGGATAAGAAGGAGCAGTCAGCCGACAAATGATACGGTTTGCATCAACTGTGCGGCAAATGAATGAACTCAAACTAAGACAAATGATGTTCTGTCAATAAAAGGGTGTTTTTAATTCAGATCATTCCTCGTATTATTGCAAACTCAAGCATATTTTGCCATACAGTATCTTGCAACAGCTGATTCCATGTGAAAAGCATAACACATTAAGCATATGCAGAACACTGTACCTTTAAGGAATTAACTGCAAAAACGTATATGCAAAAAAAGGATGTAGATTCTCTCCGAGCTCCAGTTTGAAGTGATGCTCTGAAAATGTCAGCGATATAACGTAAGCGTTCTCCACCGCACAGGTGAAAAAGACAAAAAGATCCCTTTCAGTACAATGTCATGACATTCAAGGTCTACTGGGTTGCCCGAGTTTACTGAAAATGAACAGAAATCACTGTGTGTTGGTTTTGACGTCTCCACGAGCACAGATCTCCATCCACTCAAGCAGAAAGTCTGCAGTCTTTGTAAAACACACACACACATGCTCTCTACAGGCCACTTTCTTAGGATAGAGCACTTAATGGTTGTTTGTGGGGAATGCAAGGATCCCACTAGCTGGGATCGGATGATTTGTCGAGTTCAACCTTTACTCCTTTTTCACCTGCACCTGCACACAAACAAAGCAGAAAACACAAGAGATGAAGTAAAAGCTGAAAGGGCTGCAACATCAGAAACGGGTTCATGTAGCTTGTTGATCAAACCTCACCTGTTAAGTACTTTACTTTAGCTCTGGCGCGCTCGTCCGCATCAAAATACCACACTGTGATGGCATACCTGCGGAGACAGACACGGAAAAAGTGGTGAGCTGGTGCAAACATTCTGGATCGTCCGAGCGTGTGCGGTGGACGGACTTGGGATGCTGACCTGGTGGCGAAGGCGGGCTGAACCTCGTGAGGGTTCCGTCTGTCCGACCAGAACAGCAGCAGACGGTCGAATTTGGGCTCTATGTCGGCAAATTGGGCCTTTCCTTCTGGGAAGATTCGAAGAAGGCCTCCGTGTTCCTGGAAGAGCAGAACAAGGAGAAGGAGCGACCCCATTATGTACACAAGTCAGGACAAAGCAATCGCAGGAAGGTAAAGAGAGCACGGAGGAAGTGAAGCCTCTGCAGTGATCATGTTTGTGGATTGGATTCCTGATCATGTTCACCCACATTCACAAAACACACTCCCGAAAAGGAGATAAAATACCCTGAATTCTGCATACATCATTGATATAATACCAATATGTGAGGCTTGTTTAATGATCAACATAGGACGACAATGTTAAAGGAAAAGGGTTGTCCAACTTCAGGGGCTAAGAGGAAAGCTCAGGATAGGAAGCAGCAGTGGGGGACGGCCTTCCTGTGGAGGGATAGGAAGAATAACCCACAGGAAAACTGCTCCGACTGGATAAAGGACCCGGAGAGTGAAAAAGCAGATTGCTGCAAGCGTGCCACTTCAACTTTCACACAGCTGATATGATAGGCCCCTCTCTTCACACGCAAACCAGCCGAGCAGAGAGGTTCACACCCTTTGTTGGAAAAGTAAGGCTATAACCATTTATACTACACTGAATGAGGGGGAATGCCGCTGGTGTGACAAAGCTAAATAAAGCACAATAGGGTCAAAGAAGACAGGGGAACTTTTTTCCTCCCCCAACAAGCAAGCAGCTCAAGGACCACTGACGTTAACAATTGTTAAACTGCACGTAAAGCCGGAGATGGCGGCCGCATTCAGCCGCCAGGCCGGAAAGCTATGTTTCATGGATTAGAGTGACCACAGGTTGACTCTCGCCTGCAAGACGTGACCTTCTGACCCACATCACGCTGCAGTGGACTGATGATGAATGACAACACCTACAAGCCAAAGATATGACCGATGTAAAAACTCTGAATGGGTAACAAGCGGTCAAAGTATGCTATAAACTAACATTGACCTTGGACAGTATGCTCCACTTTGGGTCCAGATGTAAAATAATTTTGTTCTGTACTTCTAAATTGAATATCTTTGGGTTTTCTGCCCTTGGTAAGACAAAACAATACAATGCTTTGACCAAAATGTTAGACTAGATCAGTAGAGAGCTTACCTCTGCAAGGCACCAACAGTCGCCTTAAATGTATTCAAGTTGCACCAAGTTGATATCAGATCCTTGGACTATAAATAAAACAACTTATCTTGCAATGTTAAAGAAAGTGATGAAGATTTCCTGGATCCCCCCTCCGATCCAGATATCACCAAACCAATCCTTCAGGATCTGTGGTAATCGTGCAGTAGTATCTTAGTAATTTGGCTTACTAACAAACTAATAAACAAACATTTCAATTTGTTCCAACTTGTTTGTGATTAGCTAGTTAACCCAGTGCTGGAACACCAACGCTCTTGTGGATACTGAATAACAGGCAGGAAGCCAGTTAAGAGATCAACAGGGCCGAGAATGCGTAATTAGATTCTTATGATGGCGCATCGACCCTCAAATGTTTTCCAATGGCCAGTACACCCCTGTGAAAACACAATTATAATTTTTGGAAAAGTATGCTCTATGACACATAAAAATGGTGGCTGCAGCAGAGAAAAAGCATACAACGTGCAGCCATATTCCCTCAGCATACATGAAGATTTCCATTTGAGTCCTTAACTTCCTGTTTACCTGTCAAACAGCCATTATTCTACATCTTTCAGTCTCATCCAGCAGCTGAGCTCGCTCACATGTCACATCCCCCTCCCCTTGCTTGTTTCCCCCGCTGATCTCAAACATGACCTCTCTGGAATCTGATTGACAGGACTCTGTCCCAGTGACTGAGAACTCTGATCCCTGTACCAGAATTAATGTTTATCAATCACAACAATGTTTGCAGTAAATCTGGCTCCACACTACTGCAGAGTAAGATTTGGGTGAACACGTGTCAAGGTCGCACACTTTGAGAAGACAGGTCTGGAATAATGACGATTACTAATCATGAATGAAACAAAGAGTTGTGTGTTTGCGTGTGTTTGTCTCAGTACAGTATGTACTGTAGAGCATGTGATAAACTGATAAACTGGGAACCTCTTGCCCCTCACTCATTGCATGCTGGGATACACCCCCCTTTAATGTTTAAAGGTTAATGTACTGCACTTTTGCCCGTTAACATACAGTAGTTTATAAAAAGATGAAGTTACAGCGTATCCCTCTTATCATATAAATGTCATCACTGAATAGCATTTCTTTATTTTGACGTGTAATTTCAACTCTTCAACAGTTGTTGCAGAGAATCTGCACCTATAACAGAGCATAGGATTTCCAGTGGCTGATTAATTTCCTTCCACTGCCCTCTGCTTGCCTGTGTATTTATCCTCCCACTAGTGCGGCTTGCGTGCATGGTGAAAACTTCAAAATAACCAAAAAAACATGATATACCACGCTAGGACATTTGAGGATATCGCAAAACTTCAGTATCTTTTCATATACATTCTAAATATTTTAAATGTTAAATATAGTAATCTTTATGTACCTACTATGAAATCTAGGCTGAAATAGGTATTATACAATTTAGATTTACAATATACATACAGCTGACGTTACACCTACACGATGAGGGCTTTGTACAGAAGTGAAGCTGCTGACGACAGACGTTAAAAAAATCGGGGATAAATGATTGAAACAACTGAACCTGAACATTCCAAAGCCATGTCATTCGCTCACGAAACCCCGGTATCTAGGCAACCGCATTCTATAACGAACCGCTCATCACAACCCTAATTATTCAGCCAATCAGAGACCTGATAATAATTATTCACATGTGCAACGGCTCATTTGAATAATTGAACCTTGTGCGTGAACATAACAATAGGAATCCAGCAGCAGCTCCGATGATTAACACAGGGGCAGCCACCTGATGTGAAAAACATTTATATATACACACATAAACGGACAAAAGTTATGACTGTGCTGAGTGAGTGCTGGTGTCACACAGGAAACAGCTATTAGGATATAAAACACTGCTATGTAGGTGTGTCACTGGTTATCACAGGGTGTGTTGTGGTAACAACACTTAGATTAGTATGTTTTCATAGCAACACAAGACAATCAATATTCTTTGCAACAGGCCAAGTCATTTGTGCCCAAGTTGCAGGTACAAAAAAAGAAACTAAGTGTTTACTGTTTATATAAAAGATAAAGGGAAGCTGTCTTGAAACCATGGCAACTGCATCAACAGAGCGGAGCAACAGTCCCAGTCTGATCGAACCCGGGACATAATGGAAGTGGAAGTGCATCATTTAGCAATGGTGTTGCAGTCAGTTCACACTTTAAGTGCTGTTAAATAAAAAGGAACTAAATACCCAAGACAGGTCCCCAATCCCTGTAACTTCAGATTGCCTCGTCAGCTGCTTTAAGACAGCTAAAAAAAAAGACTCCAGTACAAACTAGTGTCCAGAACCCGAAAAAAAGTTTTCTTTATTTCCATAAACTCCATATAGTGTACAGGTCTGGAGTGAAAGTTTAGAAGATAGTCGCTTGTTTACTCATGGACAAGAAGCATGAATGCCGTCATACCGCCGTACGCTTTTCCACTGTTGTGACCAGTGTTACTTCCCTCTCAACAAAAGGTGAGTTCCTGACATTAACTGCTAAACACATGTGCCATAGACTGTATATAAAGATGGAGATAAGAACTACAGTTAATAACAGAAACCATCCAAATATATTTGATCCCATCCACCAACATGGTGGAGTTAGGATTTATGACCTATACCAGAGCCAGCCACCAGGTTACGACCGAGCCGATTTGGTTTCACCATTGGGGAGCTCTGATGTTGTCCAGCTTTAGATAAAGTCTATGCTCAGTGCATGTTGTAACAAAGATCTCGAGGGGCAGGTGAAAAAACATATTACGAGTAGATTTGAGCTTTCGAAGTTACGTCAACTTACTGTGGGCATACAAACTGAATTTATAGGTTGATATAGCAACAAAGGCTAATCAGGAAGGAGCACCCAGGGTTTAAGCAGCAGGGAAGCAGCTGGGTTTGGTAATTAGGTGCCTACATATACTGACCACTTCATATCTACATTGTAAGATAATTGCGTTTACCAGCACATTCCCTAATGCATTCCTCTTACATTCAGCAGTGATGTTACATTAGATGTTGTGGCAGCAACACTGTCCATCTCTGGCTGCTCTCATTAATTGCACATGCATGTTTAGCAGGGACACAAAGCAACATGAGCATCCACAAATAAACAGTCAAAGTTGGATAATATAACTTAATGAGATACTTTGGTTTAATACACTCCTGTTTTGAATCTAGGTGGACACATGGTTATACTTAGTATTTTACCAGTTAAACAGATGTTGTGATATACTCTGATGTCCTTTAAACATATTTTACTGACAGTGAAGGTAAAGCACAGAGACCTTTTCAAAGGGAAGATATTTTATGTTTATGAATATTCCTGCAGTAAAACACAACCTAAAGAAGGTTTAGATCCATACAGTAGTTATTTATCATAGCTGCTTAGTTATAAAGTACCAGAGTAGATCCATAAATTTAATTCTCTGTCTTCAGTCTGCCTGGGAAATCTGCTTCTTGCAGGAGGAACAATAGATTTGTGGAAGGCAGCAGGGGGGCACTCTTCACACTGATTGGGTGTGGCTAGATTAGCAGGATCTCTGCGTTTAAATGGGATTATGAACGGGGAGAGTGGACAGCACGTACTGACACGTAACGTCTACTCCTGACTGCGCGGGTGTGGAGTAGAGCAGGATGGAGGGAGAGACGAAACCGCCACAGTGACAACAACCAGACTAATCGGTCGTATAATTGTGACAGGAAGTCCAACTGACATAAAGAACAGATCCGTAGCTTTTCGCAAATAATATTCTTCTGATATTTCAGAGACAATTTCCCATCATGGTGGATTCAGTGTTTGAGACAAAAAAGAAATAAAAGCAGTTTATAGCTTTCACTTCATATAATTTCCTGCAGACATCAGTTACATACCTTGGCACTCCAGTCTTTATTAAGGTAATATATGCACGTGACGCATCGTCCATCGCCATTAGGGTTATCCACATGCCGCACGTACCCTGTCCCATTTCCGGGATAACACGCCACCATTGCCTGAAGACAGAAGATGAGAAAGCGTGATTAGTAAAAACAGACATGTGGTGACGAAACATATGCATCCTATGCCAAGATCTCATATGTGTCGGTGAACAACAGAGGTGCCGTGTGAACATAAGGAGGAAAGTTGAGATGACATTTAAAGAAGCAGGAGAAGAAGCTCAACCAGCTTGTTGCCGGCCTGCCATGAGGATAGAGCGGACTTGGCACAGCAACTTGCATTGTCTCTCCTTCACCTGCAACCAGACACAAGCCCTGGCCGCTCACAAGCCAGCTGCGTCATTATAAACTTTAAACCAGCGAGAAAATAAACCGGAGATATCGTGCTGCCTGTCAACTTCCCTTTGCCTTTTCCTGCTCTATTAAGACTTGCATGATCTGTCTGGGTGTTGGCGGTGAACCCCTATGAGCTTTTGTCAACTTCTTGGTGAAAACAGCGTGCTGATGCTCTCATACAACTCAGAAAATCCCACAGAAATAAGTGGGGACTCCCACACTGTTGGGAGGACTGTGACAGAAACAGTTGTCTTCTCTTCATAAATGAGACTACCCTGGAAAACAAAGGAAATTAAAGTGAATGCATGTCTCTATGCTACATTGCCTGCCATGTCAGTGTGCATATAGTGTGACAGATATCAGACCAGAAGCACTGGAACTTATAAACAACACTTGTGCGACACCAGGCGCCTGCGTGTGCTTTCTGACTTGAAAGGGGAGCTGAGGTGAGTGGATAACGTGCACAAACAGAGGGCGGATTGAGCCCTCATGCACCGTGTCTAAGCAGTGATATGACAAAAGGCAAGTTCCTCCACATTCTTTCATGCAACATAAACCATAGCAACATTATTCTAAACACTCACAGCAGACTAAACTCCCTAAGATGTGCAAGCGATCGTTTGTGCAGATAAATGATAGAATACGTTAGATTTAAAATATTTGGTTCTCATGGATTTGAATTGCGCCTGCTTGCGTTAGTCCACATTGATCTGACATCTTTTGAGTGATGCAGGCTATCACTGGAATGCACAGTATCAGGGCATGCAAAGCTGAGAAACAACAAAACTCAATGAAACATAAAAGATGAACGGTAAGGAGGTCTTGCTCTGGCTGCACAAACTGAAACACTACCTTTTTTTAAATAAAAAAAACAAGGGTGGGTCTCAGAAGAAGCGGCTGCTGGGAATCAAAGCGGGTGAGAGGCATGCAAATTGACAAAGAACTTCCTGTTAGTAAGGTGCAATACAGTACGCTTTGTGCGTGTGTGTGTGCGTGTGTGAAAAGAGATAGAGAGAGAGAGAAAGAGAGAAAGAGAGGGGCATAGACAGAGAACGCACAGGGGTGGAGCCAGAGCAGCAGAGAAGAGTGAACTGCTGTAAACTTTGACTCCTGGCCTCCCTCCAGAGGGAGCAGTATTTTAATGGTTGTGCTACGTGCAGAGCGTGAGGAAGGTTGGCTGATCCTCGGCTATGTCACCCCTCCCACCCTCGACTGCTCGGCTCATGCTGCAAATGCTGGAGATGGGTAAACAGTCACTGCTAGGGAAAGTGTGTATGTGTGGATTCAGATGTGTGCGGGTGGTTTGTACGTGTGCGTGTGCGGGGGCTCACTGAAGGTGTGGGGCTCAGCACTTGCAAAAACCCAGACACAGCAGTTTTGCCTTTCAATTCCTTCAAAGGGACAGCTGTAGAAACTCTATCGGGGTTCATGTACTGCAGGAAAGGTCAATTATGCACCTTTGAGCATGCCATGTTAAAAGTTTCATATATGAATATTACCCAGATTCTCCACATTTAAAGATATTTACTACAACTCTGACAGAACTAAATGTTGAATATAACCTGGGCTTAACTGTCTACCCGTTTCGGTAACTCTTGATTATTTCTCCATGCCCACATGACTCCTCTACACCGCAGGAGGATTTTCTTTCCTTGACATCGTCACCTCTGACCTTTGTCCCCATTTGAGCTTCCTTTCTTCTCAGCCACTTATTTTCCCGCGTTCCTCCGTGGCCCTCATTAGGAGGTTGACCTCGCTCGCCGGGTCGTCTGTTTACATTCCACAGACGCGGCGTCAGAGGCTGACGGGCTTTTACAGACGGAGAGCGAACAAGAGACAGAGTAGAGGTCATAGAAGCAGCTTGCAGAGGCTGTCGGTAAGGCCACATTAGAGGCTAATAGACTCACATAAGTAGAGCAAGAAAATATGAAAATAATTCACGTTATAAACACTATAACAAACACAGTCTGCAGCCACTGGAAAGCCTCTGTGTCAATAACCAAAAGCTAAATATAAGTATACAATTATTCAGTAATAACAAAAGATGTAAACATTCCCGTATATTTTCATTGAACCCACTATGACATGATCTCTAATTAACTAGTTGTGTTTTCACTGTTCTTCCAGTCACTTAAGTAGTGTTACTCTATGATAGGATAGGATAGCATCGGCCTACTGTGACATTCATTCAAATGACCCATGGTCTCTGTGATAGTCTTAAACTTGAGTATTGTTCTCCATCTACAATAATTCAGAGTCAACTTTTGACTTAATCCCTTTATATCTGAGGTAGAGATTACAGACAGAGGATCCCTGTGTGTGGGGGGACAGAATAATATGTTTCACACAAGAGATACGGTTTTCTTTTCTTCCTTATTCCGAAGTCTCAGACATCTGAAATTCAAGCCTGAAATGAGAAGGGCAGTACGAGTGTATACCTCCACCGAGGTCAAGCAGTGTCTTAAATTCAATCAAGATGCACCAAATTTCACACACTCAAAGATATGAGTTCCTTGAATGTACCTGTGGCTCACAAACAAACAACCCCCCCCCAGGCAGCACGTTTGATTTTTTTGATAAAAAAATCAAACGTGAACTGACTGGGGTGTGACCACCACAGACACGACTGGCATTATTTATATCAGGGAGGGTATGGGAGGGTTGGGAGGGTATTTATACAGCAGATGTATTACTGTGATTTTTACATCAACCTTGTTGTACCATGGTACGTGCAAAGAGGTTCAGCTGCTGGCAGTGAACATACTAATTACAGCTAAAATCCGAAACGCCATGGGTTTGCCATTCAACAGCTTTATTTTAATAACCTAGTGGGTAAGAAAAAAAAAATGTATTAGGTATTCATGTTAGAACAAAACATGTTACAATGGGAAAATCCATTATGATATCAAAAGGATTATAAAACTGAGACGATGAGTATAGAAGTGAAGAAACAGCTCTATGCAGCTCTAAACATATCAAGATAATTATTCATCAATATAAAAAGGTCCTTAATAATGCCACACTGTGAGGGGTGCCACTAAATCACTTGATGGTGTGACCAGTTGAGAAATGAGGTTTGCACCACTGCAACCCTGACAGCTCTGGTGCTGCTCATGAAAACCTTCTTAATATTCATATTTGAATCCAATTTGATTTTATAATATCATATTTATTCTGTAGGGTGTTCTGTTCAATTACAGAGGAAAAGTTGAATGATGAGAAGTCACTACACTCACACCTCCGACTTTTCTAAAGTAGACGATTCTCAGGAGAGCTGGATATTTTAAACCAGACAGCTTTTATAATGTCTGATGGAAAGTCATGGCTGATAAGAAATCTTCCCAGTACAGTACTTAATATGGTACTCCATCAGTTAAGCTGTAAATGGTAAATGGACTGATTATATATGCAGCTTTTGACCTGAAATGTTAGAAAACGATCATAGTATAGTATATCGTATCAAACACATATTCAAATAGATTGTGTTGTTCAACGCCCACTACGATTTAAAACTAGATGGATCCCGAGTACATCTTCAGAGAACGTCCACTCTGCTGTTCGCTTGAAAGGGAAAACGTTCACTGTGATGCTATCAGGTCAGCTCTGGTTCACACACTGATGTGAGCCATGAATCGAGGTGGAGCGAGAATGAAAGGCTGCGAGGGGTCTTCTCACTTCACAGAAGTGATGCTTATCCAAACACCAGCACAAACAGTTGGGATGGAGACCTTGTAGCACAGGGGAGTGTGGGAACCAAGAGAGTTTGGGCCCTGGCCCGGGATTGCTCACTGTTTTATCAGTCAGACATGGGTTCTGCTCAAGAGGAAATCCCTGTTTAAAGTAATGACCTAGTTTACTCTTTTCTTCTTTACTGTCGTCCATGAACAATAGAGGGACGTATGCAGCAGCCGCTCTACCCCTGACCCTCAACATGTTACTGCAAAAAATGCAGCAACTCTTTCTGCTCTGATTATGCAGACACGGCCAGGGGATTGTGCTCCCTCACCAGCCTTGTAGATTTCAGCACACTCTGCTGGTGTCTCTCAATGACAAACACAAGATAGACACACAGGCTGAACTCTGTGAGCTGCTAGGAGATTCATCTGGAATAAACTCAAATGCTGAGACCCCATCACATTACAGGCCTGCAGCTTCCACTGACTGAAGTCATATAATCACATCGAATAACTCAACAGAATCAGAGCATCAGTTTGTCTTGAAAACGGTCCTGCTAGGACGGGTTTCACCCATCGATACCTCGAGCTTGGAATCGATATCTACAGTGCTGTGTGGATTTTGTGCAGTAACTTCTTAGTGACTGCCCAGTCTGACTGAATGGCTCCATCGGTGGCTGTGTGAGAGCCAAGTGAGCTCATTCTGTAATTGGATCAGTCACTGATACTTTCTCCATGCCAGTGGAAGTAGACTGAGCTAAGCACGAAATTTGAGACAAAAAGTGAATATATAAAGAGTATTTTTCAGACAAAGTGTTGGGTGCGAAAGATATTAAACATTCCTTTGAACATCCTAAAAAAAGAGGGTCAAAGCTCTGTAAACAATTATGAGCTGAAGTTCTGTACAGAGGTTGCAGTATGGTACTGGAAGACTATCCTTATTAGAAGAAATAATTTTGGGCTTCTTTCGAAAACATTTAGCATTGAACTCATTATATAAATTATCCTAATTACTATTTACTTCATAAATAGTTGTTTGCAGCTTGTTGGACTAGTGCAGTTCTAAACCTGCCTGTTTAGAATGGACGGTTTGGCCTATGGTGATGCTGGCTGCAGCTTTCTGTCTGAACCTGTTAAAGGGACCTGCAGTAATTGAGCTGCAGTAAGTAAAGACCGAGTGCAGAATCCTGAAGCTGAACCGCTGCTGCTGCACTTAGAACTGTTCACCTGTTTATCCAAACATGTATGACGACACACGAACAGTATGGAGGCATTTTTAATCTTTTTTTTTTTTTTTTTTTACGTTTGAAAGATTGATCACCAGTTACTTCAAACTGTATGAGATTTGGCTGCAACATTGTTTACCCTTGAAACTCCAAAAGTGTTTGATGAACTCAATCAACCCCTTCAGCAGCATTGTGGTGGATAGATAATGAGTGAATTTTCATTTTGTATCATCCCTTTAATGATTCTTTGCCATTAGGTGTGCCGTAGGCAAATGCTTCTTGCATCATCTGAGTTTGGGGTTTGTTTTGAGACCTCAACAGAACTTTAGTGGTTGTCATCTGTAGACTCTCTCTGTACTGTTGGACATGATTCTTGCTTAGGTCCTAAAACAGGTTGGTGATGTTTTAATCTGTGGTGGGGAACTGTCGGTAGCATAATTTTCAAGTTTAGATGGGTCCATGTCAGACTATTTATACCCAAACCACATATATGTGACAGAGGTAGATCATCTTTTAGGTGTGAGCTCCGCATTTGGTTTTCTCCTGTTCAGAATGACCTTATTCTGTATCCTGCTCAAGCTCCTTCCTTGGTAGTTTGTGGTGTCTGTTTCAAATTTCCTGCGTCAATGTTGAGCGAATGAGCAAATATATAAAAGGTAGTACAAATGATGAAAAACATTGGCATGATAAAAAAAATTGTGATAACCAAATAAATGAAAAGAACAAAATAATGCACAGCCGGCTCCAACGCTCAGAGGGCCACCACCACATGACTTCCTCCAGCCTGCTTACTCAATCGAGCTATACGATTTAGGTCAAGGTTCAGCTTCCTTATAAAAGCACACATATGCAGTTAGTCTGTGAGATTGGAAATTATGCAACAAATAACTCAACATTCAACAATCCAGCTGCTCAGTATTGACCGCATCACTGGCAGAGAGAAGGGGATGGAATTTGTCCAGATTCTTTCAAGTTGATGTCAAATTGCTTCTTAGCATCTGTCAACAGTTTTCACTGAAAATGAGCAGCTTGGCTATAATTGAATGACAGGTCAATATACTGAGCTACAAAGTGGCATGCTACACAGAGCCATGATGTTGCATGTACCTACACATGCTAGCTTTGTACACAAGCAGTTGTAATGTAGCCTTGGCTCAGTGTCAACATGCTGGACATACTAACATTCAGAGGGGAAGAGGGGGGGTGAATGACGGAACAATAATGTTGCTGCTACAAACATCTTTACATGTTCCATGCTAATGATATAATGGCATCAACCTTGAACAGCTACTTTTCCTTCCCGGGAAAGTAGGGCTGCTAGATTATGGAAAAATTCATAATCACGATTATTTTGGACAATATCAAAATCATGATTATTCAAACGATTTTTAATATGTGCACTTATTCTGAAGTCAATGCTTTTATTGTTTTTAATCACTTCCGGTTCCGGTAAACACTGAGGACGGCTGGTTGTCTTATTCCGCCGTGAAACTAGGATATCGGTGCCGGTTATTCAAACCCTTAATGATGGCAACCCTAACACACCATGACCGACTGACCGGCGCGGAGAAATGCGGGTCTGGTCTGACTGGTCTAAACAGCCAGGCGGGAGCACGCCTGTAAATAGCGTTGCGCGGCGCGGCCGCTAACATGGTCGGCTGCTGCACTCCCTGCTTTTCCACTCGCGCTGTTTTTTTCACCTCAGGTCACCACACACAAACAACTCGCCTCCTTCACTTTACTTCGCATCGTTTCAACTCGATTATAGTAGTTTGGAGCTCGTTTGACCCCATAATCGTAATCACGATTAAATTTCGATTAATCGAGCAGCCCTACGGGAAAGACACTCCCACACACAACCTTACTATCACAATTGACAACTCTGTGGTAGCCCCCACCAGGAGCGCAAGGAACCTGGGTGTGACACTCAACAGTCAAATCTCCCTTACCGCCAACATTGCTGCAACAACCCGCTCGTGACGATACATGCTGCACAACATCAGGAGAATACGTCCCATTCTTAATCAGAAGGCAGCACAGGTTCTGGCCAAGGCTCTTGTCATCTCACACCTAGACTATTGTAACTCTTTCCTGGCAGGTCTACCTGCTAGTGCCATGCGACCTCTACAGCTTATCAGGAATGCAGCAGCTCGACTGGTCTTCATGCTACCTAAGTTCTCTCACACTACACCGCAACCATCACTGGTTACCAGTGATGTCTACCCAGTCTGCATACAGGACATGGTTAATATTTACAACCCAGCCAGTCCACTACGGTCTGCATCTGCCAATCGTCTTGCTGCTCTCTCACTGCGAGCTAAACACGCAAAACAAAATCATGACTGTTTGCTGTCCTGGCTCCTGTATGGTGGAACAAGCTCACCATTGACATCAGGACAGCAGAAAGTCTACACATCTCCTGTCGCAGGCTGAAGACATATCTCTTCCGACTGAACCTTAGTTAGAAGAGGATGTCTAATAAAACAGTCAACTCCGGTGTATATATATATATATAGATATATAGGTTTTTAAAAAGTTAGTTGTACATTTATATTGCACCTACAAGAAGCACTTGTTTGAGTTTTTTGAAGCTAATTGTACTTGTACTTTTGAAGCTGAGTACAATGATCCTTGCTGTTCTGGGTTGTGCCCTCATGGTTGAATGCACTTATTGTAAGTTTCTTTTGATTAAATCGCAGCTAAATGATACGAAATGCAATGTAATGCATCAGAGAGCATTCACCATGCTAGAGCTGCACAGAAACAAACACGACCTGCTGCCTGCAACTTCCCATAATGTTATCAAGTCGAACGGGGGAAATGGAAACAATGAGATTAAATAACTATTTGGGCAAAATCTTCTTCCTCTATCTTTCCCGAGGCTTATATTGTGTTTAGTCCCTTTGAGCCAATGATACTGGCGGACTTCCATATACTGATTCTTGCTAGTCACAGACCAGCCGTGTGTTTGCCAAGGCAACTAGGGCAGTGGGTGAGGAAGTCAAGCCCTCCACAGCTTTGACTCAGTGGCCAGCTGCGAGGATCAACAGCCCAACCTGAAATAGTGTGCCTTAAACAGAATGTTACACATCTACCAGGAACTAGCGAATGGGGAAAAAAGTAATGATAGGAGTGGGCTGAAAGAAAACAGCATAGAGCAGTCAAGGCTCCTAGAAAACCAACCATCTGAAGGCCACGGGCTTCAATCCAGTGTGCTAAATCCTTTAAATGTCAAGCACCATGATAGCAGAACATGATAAGGTACAGTGACAAATATAAAGCAGTGACTAACCAAGTGTTCAGGACCATGTTAATCCAATTCTGGTAGTGTTTGATTCAAATGTCACAAGGTCAAAACCATGTTCATCTGCTTTGAACATCTTTACAGGCCAAAGTGATAGATCGAATAAAATTGATGTGAAAACAACACAAGTGCACAGACACACCAATAAGACAAATTCCTATAAAACTAAAAACTTCAGAAAAAACTAAAGATTATAAACATTAACAGTCCAGCAATAAATCCCACTTTAACACCTTTAAAGTGGTTTAAATATTAGAAGCAGATCAACATATCTCTATAACAGTCCAAACAGTAACTGAACATTTGTCTACATTCATTGATTTCTACAAGTTGGATAAAACAATGCAGCCAAACACGTCTTCAATGACCAAGAAGTAGATTTAACACCTCTCTTATTTTTAAACTGATCTTAGTCTATAGGAAGATAGTATTCATGTGTAATTTATTAGGCTGTTATATTAGACTGTGAATTACTTATATTAAACAGGTCTGCATTTCACAAAGACCACAGCAAGAGGGGTTGAGCCAAACTTCTTTTCACTGAAACAGTGGCGCTATAAAGCAGAGTGTTTCCACCAGAAGCGGAGGACGAGAGGGCAAGTCATGCACTCCGGGGTCAGTCTCGTGCCTCACGGTCATATTGACCAGATCTAGTAAAGAGAAGAGTCTCAGGTCATACACATAACATATATACATAACCCTGGCTGCTTTGTGCTTTTAATGCCACTCAGCAGCAAAACATAACTGTCCGAAATAACTCACAAGGTGACAGGGTGAATTTTGTACATTTGTCACTCATTGTCTAAGGAACATGGCTGAAAACAAGACAGATCTAAGAACTTAGGAAACACGTCTCAGTGAAACAGAATCAACTGACCCACACTGTCAACTACAACACACACTGAGCCTCCTCTCAACTTAAGACAAATCTGTCTAACCAATCGTGCATCTGTTTAAAAATGCTTCCATCCTCTTCTCTGCAGAGGGGCAGGAGACGCAGTCAGCTACGCCTCAGCCTCCCTGCAGATGATTCAGCAGCACAGACGGAGGTAGTGATGCCCGCTCTGCCCTCCTTTATCCCACTATTTACCATCTAGTTACAGTTCTGTCATACACACTCAGTTTTTTTCTATAATCAATGAATGTGTCATGTAATATACCCGGGTTTATAGACATGCACATTTTTAATTAACTAATTAAATGCCAATATTCAATTACTTAAAACCTTCCGGTGCCTGATTTGTCTGGTTTAACGAATGTCCTTGTTAAATCAAATCAAATATATCTGTTAGCACATTTAAACACAACAAGAGTTGACCATATTGCGGTACCATAAAAATCCCAATAGAATAAGTGAAGCTGAAAACAATATCAATGTATAGTAAACAATATTAAAAAAAAAAAAAAAGAAGAAGATAAAAACATCATCAAAGTATAGTGAGAGCCACCCAATTTGCATCAGGATGTGTCCACAAATCAAACCCTTTGGCAAACAATAGGCTCCACAGGCTAGAAACTAATAAGACTTAGTCACAACTCAACGTTGACATACGCGCACCTAAGATATGTCCTGAACCATATGTTCTTTTATGTTATCTTTATTATTTGATGTCTGGTTTCGTCCGTGTAGTTTTATCCCCATGTGTATTGAAATAACTTTGTAACCTTGTTTTGATAAGAGCTATGAAAATAAAGTTCTGTTCTTCTTAATATCCATAAAATCTACCTAGTTGGAGTTTCTCAGTTGTGGGGATTTTCTTCTAAAAAAGATACTGACTCTTGTAGCCCAACACCACTTATTACCATCTTACCTATTGAGACCAGACAGGCAACATGCTAAGTGTTGAAAGGGTTTCTGAGGTGCTGACTCATCTATTTGAGCTATGACTCATGTAGGTCAGGCAGATGACAATTACTATAAAACCTCAATCTTTGCTTTACAACTTCATAACCTGCTCTCACTGGGTTTCTGACACATGGAGTCATTGGAGTTGGTTGTGCAGATGCATTGACTAGAACATTAAATTGGGTGTAGCTCTGGTGTACAGAAAATATTAAGTGTTGAGGAAATAATCCACTCTTCTGACAGGGGACAATAGCCACGCTTTACCCTGGAGTTAGAGAGGACTTACTGGCCTCTAACAACCTGAAGTCAGGTCTATTAGCTAGATAATTGAAAGTAATGGAGCCTTGGTGACATGCGAGAGCGATCAGACTGATTGTGACATTTCTGCCAAACTTAAAGACAAATGAAACCTAATAAAAAAACCTGAGTACAGTTAACTTTCAAGCAGGAGACTCACCCTGGGGTTTAGATGTCAGGCTGCTGGTTGTGTGTGTGCGTTATAAGAACTAAATACTGAGGCAGGTATAAAGCAGCAGGCTCCACGGAGACAATCAAAGTCGACCACTCGATTTACAAGCATGAGAAACACTCAGACTGCTGGTTTGTGTGATTTCCACCTGCTGCCATACTTACTTTCGTCCTTCCATTTATTGTGTAGTTTCCCAGTTTGCCGTTACAATGTCTGATCAGGTCGTCCATGCGACTCATGAGAAAGCGGATCTTCTCACAGCCGGCTTCCCTCCCCTCTATCCACGTGATTTTGTCCCCCCGGATGTCTTTGGTCGAGTCGCTTTTTTGACTCACCAACTGTCCGTCTGTGAACCTGCCCGTTTTGTGCAGAGCCTTGACATTGTCCAAGATGCCCAGACCGGTCTCTGCGCCTAAAAAGTTGTCCACCACGCAGATGCCGTGCTTGTTCATACACGGGACGATGTACTCCAAGGCGAGTTTCTGCGGGGATGAGCTGGTCTGTCCGTTAGGTGTGGCGGTGTTGTTTGAACCGTCTTCTGCCGGCTTGTCTCCGACCACGGGCGCCTCTGTGTTCGCGCTCTCGGGTAAAGACGCGCTGTCCGCCGGCTCGGGGCTTTTCTTCTCTGGGAGTTTCTCCGGTGCCTCGTTGTCCACCGGCGGCGGCGGCGGCGGTGGAGGAGGCGGCAGCGACGGCGGCGGCTGAGGCGCCTGCTGCTCGGGCTTCTGACTGGGAAGCTGCGCCTTGTCCTTGCAAATGAGCTTGTGCTTCTTCCAGTGCTGTTTCTGGTGCTCCTTGCTGCAGTAGAAGGAGCTCCGGCAGCGGCCACACTTCAGCAGGTTCTCCATTTTCCCACAAAGTTCACAGTACTGCTGGTCCCGCTCCAGGTCGCTCTGCTGCTTGTCCATGTTTGCAGCCACGAACGGGTGCGCGGCGCCTTTAAGTCCGATCCTTCACACGCGCCCTGCTAACCGACAACTTTGGAAGCGACCCGCTGCCTCTGCCACGCTACGCCGAGCGAAACAGGAAAAGTAGTACTCATAGCCTCGCCATTTTACCACCAGTAACCCCTCTGTCATCTTGGATCAGTGAAGCGACACAACAGCGGGGGCCCCGAGCCGAACATTGGGGGCTTGGTCGCGGTCTTGGGGAGGCATCTCTACGTGCTAGCGGTCACTGTGAGAGCGGAGCATGGCGCCGCTTGGTGTGCGTGCAGCCTATCCGTGGGCCGGCCCACCCTGACGTCACAAACCAAGCGCCGCCCCCGCCCCGCGCTGCCTTCGCCGAACGTGGAACAAACGAGTTTCCGTGAAATGTCACCAAAACACGTGGAGGGTGTTAATCAATGTCATGTCAGGGCGACAGGGTAGCGTGTCCCGCGTGCGTGTTTATCAATAAAACAGCACTATAAGTCATCATGAACTGGACCCTTCGGCCTGAGTCATACAGCCACAGTTATTATTCTCTGTAATCATGTTCACTGTCTTATCGCCAGCCAGTGCTAGAAGGTACAGTAGATTTACCATTTCACTAGGATGCCAGACTGTCACCATTAATGACTATCTTTATTTGATTATATATATTTTATACCTCTAGTCTTGCATTTTAAGTTTGACTCTTGGAGTGTTTTTTAAATACACTAACATCTGCTGTACCATAAGTTACACGCCATGTTAGTCTAATTCACAACTTTGTATAGCTTCAGTTATTTATCTTCACTATTTATTCGGCTTCAATGCTCTGCCTTCGTCACTTGTGTCTTTCAATCTTCTTATACTTGCAATATTTGTAATGTCAAATCTCCATTAGCACAAATACTTCTTTACAGTGACAGCTTTGTTGTAGTTCTGGTGGCAAGGCTTTCCTCTCACTGCAGTGAACTTATTCTTGACTCATTTTGATCATTTATTATTCTTAGGCTCTTGGGTTGGACTGTTTTGTGTGCTACTGGATGCTTAAATTACCCTCGGGATCAACAAAGTATCTATCTATCTATCTATCTATCTATCTATCTATCTATCTATCTATATAACTAAACATATATTTAAATATTTGTATTAATACTTATGAAGAAAAGGATGTGAATACTTTGTTAACCACTGCATAACTGAGGTTTACTGAATAACTGATTCAATAAACGTACATGTGACAACACGTAGCGCCACATTAATGAGTTTATATATTGACCATCACATACTTTACGGTGGTTGTGCACAATGACAAAACCCTGTGTCGCCACAGTATTGGTTTAGAGCATCTCTCTCATGTATGGTGCATATTCATTCCTTGCACCTTGAATACAACCGCAATATTTTAACAACTTTATGTTACTATTATTATCCTGAGACAGAGACAGTGGAAGCTACAATGTAGGAGCTCGAGGGGAGCACTTGAAGGCATCATCAGTTAACGTCAACGTGTTTTGTCCTCATTCCAGACTCGCATATGTGAAATTCCTTCCACACATCAAAAGAATATTTAGCAATAAACACTTTGTTGTTGTTGATACTGACTGATTTGTTGGTTGGTGGTCGTTTTATGAAGCGTTTGACGGAACCTGACGTGAAACACGAATAACAGTGGCACGTTTTGGTTGGGTTTTTGTGCATCATAAGTTCTGCTCAGATGAACATGTCATCATGTGCTGCTGGAGCCTGTCACCGATCACAGCATTGGGTGCAGTGTAGAAGTCACGCAGGCTGCTGTGCAGAGGCAACACACAAGCTCAAGTTGGCACCAGTCGTGCGGCACGTACACAGTCTGCAGGAGTCCCTGGAGGAGGGGTTACTGGAGAGAAGCGAGTAATCTGATCGAGAAAGGTTGGATGAAACATACTTTAATAGCGACAAATGACACGGGGCAGTGGCGGCAGGCTGCAGATGACCGCTTTGCTCGATCCGGGTTATTATTCAAACTGGAAACAGAAAGAAGTGTTTTAGCCTCAAAGCGCAGGACACTCCCCCAGACTGAATGAACTCAGGAGCATGTTTATAATTAACATTTGCAACCATCAGCCATGCATGGCACTGAATGTTTACTGACAAATCATCACCTACAAACACATAATATAATTTTTTGTATTTCAAACGATATAATAAACTGTGATTACTTGTGTCATATTTCAGAAAAAGTTCAGAAAAAAAATAGCACGTGTGATTTTACTAAGCTGGGGGGAGGGGGGGGGAAATGGTGTGATAAAAACAAACAACACGTTCTGCTTTGTTACTGCATCTCCCAGCATGCACCGCGCTCTACTTCCTATTGCTCGTGTAAACAGCGCCGCTGCTACTGAGGTCTACATGAGTGTCTGCTTGTAAAAAACCTTTCTGTTCTCTTCTAAGGACATATTTATAACCTTTACTATTTCTCAGGGATGTAAAGTTTTCTAAGAAGGCGGAACTGTCTCTTTCTGCGACCTGAATACTCTCCGACAAGTGTGAGGAGCTCTATCCTCCTAACACACGTCAGTGGCTATTTAAACAGAGACAAGCTAACCGAGCTTTACGAAGTGACTTTTCCTGAAAGGATAAACTGCAGCACCGACGACATGAATAAACGTGAAGGTGAGTGCAGCTTTCTGTTCTGACCTAAACATACAAGGTTCATTGTTGTCACCACCAGCGTTGGGATAACTCACTAGCTTAGCTAACAAGTAGTTAGCTAACAACAACACTTGATGATACAATTAGCGTGCTGTGTGCTAGCTACTGTGGTTGTCCTGTAGTGAGACATGATCCGTATACCGATGTTTAAACTGTCACACAGGTGTTGGCCAAAGTCATTTTGTAATTTGTAATCATGTTTTCGTGTTGAAAGTGGTGGTTCGTTCCCTCTCAGCTAAACTCAAAACTCAAGCTTAGCGATGAGCTCACTGATTTGCTATTTGCAATCATGCTATAAACATAAATTTTCAAATCCATAGATAAAATACTGATTTTTTTAGGAGCTGGTACCATTTAATCAATGGCCTTAAACTGCGTCGATAGATAGAGTTATTGATAGATTCATTTGATAATTACCCATGTGTGTCTTATATACCCCCCTCCTGAGCTACAACACTAAAGTTGGGGTCCACAAAAGCTTTACACTTGACATCACTCCATTAACACTTGCATCGGAACAAATTACATTAGTCTAGAACACACATGCACAGCCACCCGTACACACACACACAACAAGCTCATGACAATATAGAGAAAAATCAAGTATATATAAAAACATGACTATACTTCTTGAGAGCATCTACCTGTTGGCCAAGGTTTGTATATTCTTTCATTCGTAGAACTGATTATTTTGCAGTTGCAATCAATACCACAGTGTGTTGAACTACACTGACTCTCTGTGGCAGTACCTTGATTTAAAACATAGCTTTTAATTAACCAAATATATATTTGTTTTAGCTTGTATGTAAGTTAACTACATCTTCAGCCTCAGGTGGTTTTCTGAAAAGTCTCTCCAGTGATTTAGTAAAGCAGCGGACCTGGACACTGTGCTGGGTATCCTGAGTTTAATCCCTAAAATATATGTGTAAAGTTCTCTAATCCCTCCCTCCAGTCAGTGTAAATTTTACAGAAACTATGTTAATTGCAAGCTGCAGCATCTCTCTGACCTTCTGTGTCTTGTGTCAGGTGAAGCATGTCCACGGAAAAATGCTGATTCAGCATCAGACCGCGACGCGAATGCCGACCAATCATCACCGGTCATGGCTGCTTTCAAAGGTAAATGGGTCCTCCTCCCTTGGTTTATGTTTTTCACCCATATTTCTCACATATCTGCTGTAGTTTAGTAGGGTTTTCATTATTGATTCTTGCAGCTAAACCTTAATTCTGTTTGTAAGTTTTCCAGCAGGAGCTTGACACCAAACATGACAAATATGAGCGCCTTGTTAAGATCTCTCGGGATGTTACCATTGATAGCAAGAGGAGCATTTTTCTTCTACATAGAGTGACCAGGTATGTACTGCTTTGTAAAATAAAGTTAATTGATGCAGTTTAGTTTTGAATTCTGCACTCAATTCCGATTCAAGCAAAAAATGCTGGTCGGTTGACAAGTTCCACGTTACACTAGATTTGTAATTGTTTAGTTTTTTCTGGAAACAGAAAGCTGTTGCTTTTAACAACAGCTCCACTAACATGTGGATATAATCGTTACCATTTTAAAATACTATTTAAATTATTTACACTTGGATTAATCAACATCAGACTTAAGATGGTATTTTGGTCTTTGTAGAATTGCTGTTGCATATTTTGAAAAAAGGATGATAAATTCTGAGCAAAGTATAAATACCGAGATACTGAACCAGTTACAAATATGTCACTTTATCATCAATTCAAATCTTTATGCTCTGGTTTTCAATTTTTGAAAACTGTTTTTTTTTAATTATTATAAACCACATTTGAATAGCACACAGCAACCTCTGTTTCAGAGACGTTTTCAGCATACTGTGTGACTTGTAGATCTTTCAATTCTAACTTTTACTCTGTGGGTGATCTTCCTCCATTTGCAAGTGTCCCAGATGCTGAGGATGTTCTGAAAGAAGCAGAAGTAAAACTGGATGGAGTCAGACAGAAAATTGGTCAAATTGCTGAAGAGCTGAGGGGAGAGGACATCTATCAGTTTCACAGAGCCTTCACTCCAGGTGAGTTTCATAGCACTATTTAAAAAGCAAACAACCCACAAATAAACTTGGTTGGTTGGTTCATTACCGCTAATATATTGCAGAGTTGTGGTCTTACATAGGAATGCATACAAAATGTTTAATACTTAAGTAGTCCACTTAAGCCTGATACTGATACTTCCCTGTCTCTCTACTTTCTAACCCTATCACTCAGACAAGTTTAATATAAGAACATCTCCAGATTTACAAAACATTTGATTCCCACCTCTGCTCTCCCTGTGATATTTGACATTACTTGGCTGGTAACAATGATGTCTAAAACGAATATTCATTCTACATTTAAATCTTAAGATGCAAGGTTGATATCTTTGTCCAAATTGTATCATGTGAATCAGTGTGTGACTTGCCGCATTGTTGAATATTCCACTGAAAATATTCACATTAACATCTTTATGCTCCAAATATGTTAGGTTACATTAAATGTCATTTAGCTGACGCTTTAACCAAAGTTACTTACAATTAGCATCCGTCTCTTAAAGACAAATGCAGACATGCCAACGTGTACACTGAAAGTGCAGAATGCTGTTAATTGTTGCTCCAGTCAAAAGTGGTAGGACGAGATCTCCTCTTTACACAGTTGTTGTGTTACTGTAAAAAAATGTAGGGGTAGAGAATCCTCTTAGTAAAAATAATGCATTTTTGAGTGCAAACAAAGCTCATATGAAACTTTCATCAGTCTGACTTTTGATTTCAGGCTGAGAAATAGAAAGAGGGAATATTTTGCATCCTGTCTTAGGAGTCTGACCACTTGATTTGAATACTACTACTCAAAATTACATTTTTAAATCTTTGGCTGAACTTTGAAATGCATTTTTTGATTATTGAAAAAACTAGAATAGCTCTCAGTAGACTTCATACCTCCAAGTTAAATCAATCGAAACCAAGGAAAACAGTCCCCTTAAATGAAATCAAACCGCACCATATTGCACATTCTGATGGATATCAGTCCCCTAAAGATGGCAGATTTTTTTCCTTCAGGATCCATAAAATTATTTCTTGGAAAATTGGTGAAAGCAAAAAGATCGCCTCATGATGTTAAAGAAAGCGGTGAAAATACTTCTGGATCTGCCTTTTGTGCAGATAAGTGAAAGAAATTCAGTGAGTTTCTGTTTTGACCCATGTCCCATGATTTCCACCAGGTTTCCTGGAAAGTATTTTTTGTGTAATCCTGTTGACAGAGCAACAAATAAGCAAATACACACAGGGTGAAAACAAAACCTCCTTGGTGGATGTAACTGTTACAGTTTGTGGAATAACAACGAACATCTATATATTTCCCTGTTTTTAATCAGGATATATGCCTTAGAGTGAATATAGTAATTTCAAACAAACTTGTATGATGAATATGTAATTAAATTGATTTCTGTATCTTTTAAATAGTTTGGATTAACTATTCAAAACTACCACTCAGGCTAATTCAGTATATTGTTACATACTTTGTAACAATATACAAAGTATAATCCTGAATTTCCCTCGGGATTAATAAAGTATCCATCTATCTATCTATCTATCTACTTGTGACAGGTGTATGTATTGGTGTGCGGACAAGTTGAAGTTAGATACACAGGAGCTTTCAGGAGGAATTCTTTGCTCTGCTGTTATCAGCCACAATCTCTGTTTACGTGCTGTAGATTACTCATAGTCACTGATAGTGTGAGAGCGTGACCTTGATGCAGGCTCGGTTATGATAGACACACCCTCTGATAAAGTTTGTTTTTCCATTAGCATCGAAATCAGTTTTTGTTAGCGCAGCCAAAATGTCTGCAGGGTTTTGGAGCGAAACATCGCTGGAAGTGAGGGTTAGCTGTTATCTAGCAGCTGGGGAAGTCATTTTTAGATTGTGGTCACTCAGGAATCACTGCTGCATCCTCCGCGACGTGACCAGTGGCAGTTCCCACCAATTAGACCTTTCCCTTTCCCCCCATTTTTATCGTCTTTATTAGATTGAGACTGGGCTCGCGACACAGGCTCTCCAGATAGTGTTGGCTGACGAGGAGTCTCCAGGCATGTGTAATCGGTCTGCCTTCTTTATATAAGGAATATTAAAGATATTGTGGATTGAATCTGGGTGTAATTTCAACTGATAACAGGGAAGTGCAGTGCTTTGGAAAGCTCTTGGGCTTTTCACAGGGTTCACCTGCAACTCAGCGAACCATCTGTGGGCCAACATTAAGCTCAGTTAATCTTCAGATCATCTGAAAACACTCGTGCATTTGATTAAGACACTAAATTCAGCATTCTCAACAAATGAACATCAACATAAGTTTGCCAACTCACACCCTCCAAATTTCCCCACTGCTGTGCCAGGAAAACCTCCCAGCTGTTTTTTCCCCTGAGTCATTAGTTAGACATTATCTGCAGCAACTTCTTTTTGCGAGTCTCACTGACCAAAAGTAACCGCCGCTTCTGAGTAAATAACGCAAACAGCTCCTGGCAGTAAACTCAGGAACTGAACGCCGCCTACTCGCCTCAAAGCCTGTGCAACCTTTTCATTTCATATCCTGTCCACTTCAGATTGTATTGTATTCTCTGGAAGCCAGTGTCACAGCTGCAGAGCCACTGTCAATGTTTAGATGTTTGTGGCAGTGTGTGTTGATAAAGGTTACGAAAGAAAAAAATATCTAAATCAAGGCTTGGGTTGGGGCGTAAAAGACGTGAATTGTATTTAATTATTTGGTAAAGTAACTTATATTTAAATAGTCATTACTCATTGAAAAAAACTGTATTTGGAGAGAATGTAACCACATTTCCAGGCAAGTGAGATTTAACAGAAATATTTAATCAAGAGACAATGGATCGCGAGGTAAAAAAAGTATCTGTGGCTTTGGTCCGTGCGCCAGTGTGACCGGATTAAAAAACCTCCTGAGCGGTGAAACTCGCCCAGATAGAAGCAGACCCTCCTCGCCGCTCACTGTGCTTCCCTGCAGGGAGATATCAGCTCCTTTGAAGTTCAATTGCCGCTTCAAAAGTAAACTATTTTAGACAGTCTTCCGTCCTGTGATTATTTGATTGTTGTTGACACGGGGCCAGACAACAAATGTAGAGGTCATCTCAGCCTACCACACAAAGACAACGGCTACTGTTGTTCCGTCAAAAGACCTCCACAGGAAACATGTTTTATTGGAGTCCTTTATCTGTGATCTAAACTGTGCAGATACATGTGGTGTTTATACACACTCAACAGACTAAGCTCACTTGACACATAGTGGTAGTTTCTAGTGAATCGCTATCACAAATAAATGGGAAAAATAAGAGCACGCTCCATCCTGTTTAGATTCAGCAGCCAATGTCTTGTGGTTGATCCGTTCTAATGTCATCTCATGCATTAGGGATCCAGGAGTATGTGGAGGCCGTCTCTTTCCTGCACTACATCCGTCACCGCAGCCTCATCAGCCTGGAGGAGATCAACGCCAGGCTGGTGTTCATGAAAGAAGAGAAGGTCAGTCCTCAAGTAAACCTGAAGAAGACTTTGTAGTTGAGCTACTTGTGCTTTGTTTGTTTCCTTTTACTTAATTTAATTCCCTAAGAAGACAACTTGAATAAGGTTTAAAAATGTTTTGTCTTTTTTCCCCCGAATTTGATCAAACCACTGTCATGTCTGGTCATAAAATATGAGGCAACAGCCAGCAGGCACGTATTATCTCAGCTGAGCATAAAGCCTGGCTTTGTTAAAACCTGTTATATTTAGTAAACAGACAGTGGTGCATATCTTTTCATCATTTCATCAGTATGAAAACAGTGATGTTTATTCCCCCAACTGTCACACTATTTCTCTAAGAATATCATTGTAAATAATGTATTGTTCATTTTGAATTTCCTTTTAAATCAGTGGGGAGGGCACACAAAGGCAGCACTGGGTGATGCTATGTGCCACATTTATAATCATGTGTCATTATGTAATTTTAACATTGTGTGAAAGCATTGTCGTGCTTGATTTTTTTTTTTAGATTTTGCTTATTTTAGTCTCTGGGCTTTTCTGTAGAAATACATCTGGACATTGTAACAGTCTCATCTTATAAACATTGTTGTCACCATCAGTCTTCTGTGTAGAACCTCCTATTATTCAAATTCCTCATGTGTTTTTTGTAGGAAGGAGCTGAAACTCTGCTCGGGGCTCAGGTCCTGACCTTCCAAGTGACGCCCTCAGACTACCTGCTCGGAGTGGCCGACCTGACCGGAGAGCTGATGCGCATGTGCATCAGCAGCGTGGGCAACGGCGACATTGACACGCCCTTCCAGCTTAGCCAGTTCCTGCGGCAGATCCACGACGGCTTCTCCTACATCGGGAACACAGGCCCGTATGAGGTGTCCAAGAAGCTGCACGTGCTGCGACAGAGCCTGGGAAAGGTGGAGGACGCTTGCTACGCCCTGCGAGTCCGCGGCTCAGAGATCCCCAAGCACATGCTGGCCGACGTGTTCTCCAGTAGGAACACACTCAGGGAGCCAGAGGAAGGGATGGTTTAATCCTCTGTGGCCTCCACAGCGTTGTTTCTGTTCTCTGTGGTGTCATTGTCTCCTTCAGCTTTGCTCCACTGTTATTGTTTGTACGTATTTTAATTGTATTTGTTACTGTTTGTTTTTGGTAGTTGTTCCCCACTCTTGCTAATGGTTAAGGGCAGATCATGTCGCACTTTGTAAAGCCCTGTGAGACAAATGTTTGTGTAAATGGGCTTTACAAATAACACTCGATCAACGGATTGAGATGTTTGACATACTTTGTGAAATGCCTGTTAACTGTTTGTCATAATTGTAAAAACAGGTTTACAATAGACAATGGATCCTTTTTCTTTGATAAAGATCTGATGACTTCACTTGTTTTGCATCAATAAAAGTTCTGTGCCATGATCTCCTCGCCTTGAAGCTGTTTTGATAGTGCATGTTCGTTCTTCTCTCTCTCCCTCTGCCCTCCTCTCTGTTACGCAGATAATCTAAGGTAGAACCATTGGTCGCCTGCTCTCACTGTAGAGGGGGAACATGTGACCTTTGCACATTGTGCATGTCTATTCACTGCCACGGGTCTGTTGGCATATGCACAAACACAATCAACATGTTGCCTCCTCATCCTACTCTCTTAAACAGTCAATGGCGCAAATTCAAAATGATATTCCTGGCAAACAGCTGATATCCTCAGTGTAATAGTCTGTAATCCATAATTGCAGATCTACTTTATGTTTGAGTGAAGAGGGTTTTATTGTCAGATTAAACCTCAGAAAAATTGTTACTTTGAGCCTTGTTATGCAAAAACAACAACATAGGTTTTTCCAGTTACTATCCTTTAGAGCAGCTGGAGTTTTATAATTACCAAACATAGGATTATGTGTCATCTGCATGGTTTTTAGACTCTATGGCTTTCAATGTTATTTCATTCTGCCACCTGGTGGCAAATAGAACTGTGCTGGACAGCCCTATTTGTTTTCTCTGATAGGATTATTGTATGATCTTAATTTAATGAAAGGCAATACCCTAGAATTATAATTCGGGACTTTAAAAAACATGGTTTCCACTTGCTTGTTTGATGTGAAAATACATTTAAAAATTCATCAATGAACATGTTAATGTGATGCTTTTATATATTTATATAGGCTGTATAAGATAATCCTTTATTGATCCCCATGGAGGACATATTACAATCATGTAATATGAAGTCAAAATCATTTTATTAAAACACAGAAATGTATATCGCAGTTAATTGTGGAAGAAGAGAGGTGCCAGTGTGTTTAACATACATGTGAGCTGTATGTCTGATTAAATCAGCGCTGAGGTGTGAATATTAGAGATAGAGAGCAGCATCATGAGGAGGTGGCTGTTGAACTATCACTGTAGAGAGTCTCGTGAAAAACAACATAAATAAATCTATGTGAAGTCTGACATCTTCTGGTGAAAGCAGAGAACACACTCCATTACACAGCCATGTGGACTTATTTAATGCTGACGAGTACACACATGGTAGAACAGTATCATCCCCCTTTTAAGTTAACAAGTTTTGCTAAATTTATAGATTCCTGTGTGATCATGATCATGTTACTGTATCTCGTTGACACTCAGCATTGAAGCAAAGATGGCCTAATATTGTTCTTTATCAAAACTTCAGACCACACCAGATTGGATATAAAAGTCTGTCCAAAGGTATTTATTAGTGTCTGACTTTGAAAAAGTTGTAAAAACCGTAACGTGTATCAAAAGCACTCCTCTGAACAATCTCTGTGACATACTTTGGCTATCCTATGAAATCCTCATTTATTCACTGATGATTTCCAGAGCCTCCCTGAAGTTGTTTGCAGTCTACCTTGCAGAGGCCTGCCTCACGCGTTGTAAACCCTCAGGGCTGGAGAACTCAAAGTGCAGGAAAAGTCACTGACTGGCTTGTTGTCCAGTGACAGACAGTTAGCTGATTTGTTTGCCAAAGGACATTAAGAGCCTCTAATCTTTAATACAGGGCAGGTGATCTCACTCTGCACTGCGTGCGAGGCACTGGGTTTCATCCCCTCAGCCACGCAGCTCCCTCTTTTTTCCTCCAGAGAGCGAGGGAGGACTCTGCACTCTGAGCTGAGCTTTTCATCAGCGAGGCTAGCCACCAGTCTGCAGGCCGGCCAAGCTGAATGAATGGAGCATTTGGACGGTGGATGAAAAGACTCGGCTCTATGTGGGGTCTCTTCTCATGCATTTCCCTCACAGCTTAAACAAAGGAACACCATTGTACTTACACGAGGATGTGTTGGAGGGAGCTAAACATGCAGAATAACCGAGATTCTTGCACACACAGAATTATTAGACCCACATGTATAATACATGTCAGTATGACAGGGTGACACTTGTGTATCTAGTGTTATTGTGTTGAATGATTTAATTTGATTTGTCAAATGCTTTTTGTTTATTCTAACGTGTTGACAAAAGTGAACTTACTTGCAGGGCCCTGGCAATGTTGGCGCCCTAGAAAAGATTTCAAATTGGCCTCCCCCAACATACACACGCAAACTGTCATGCATCCCCAAGAACCTTTGGACTGTATACAGACGCAACCACAGGCAGACAAAGTTGCAAGCTATAAAAAACAATAAAAATATATAATAAAAAATATAAAAAGAGTCTGAAATCAGCTGTACTGATAGCATATCATGTCATGTCGACAAAAATAAACATTGATGATGTCCACAATCAGGGTGACTCTTACCTCTATATTGTTCTTTCTTCTCCTTCTCTACTTTGCGGTGCTTTCTGAATTGTGCACCTAATAATTTAATCTTTTTGAACGGGACAGGTTCTGTTTGCGACTTGGATTGGTGCTCTGGCTGGATTCGCTGCATGGTATCTGATGTGATCCCACCTCTAACCTGTCATTCTGCTGCTGAGAGAGGGAGAGGGAGAGAGGGAGGAGAAACATTGAGGGAAGGCGAATAAGGAGATTGAGACCATTTCATAATTTATTACAAACATTCTTTAGGGGTCCAAGCTAATTCAATATTGCACATTGCTAAAGAGGGAAGCTGACAGGAAATAGACTTGGTCTTATTGGACTGTTATCACATCACTTCCATCTCCATCTCTCATGCTATGCCTTGACTGTTGTTTCTCCACTTCTTTTGGACTATCCCTCCATTTAATGTCCCTTCAGAGTGTCTGGTCCTACCTCAAAACCTTCTGGAGCTGTGCTGATATTGGCTCAGAAGCTCGTTCTTTGATTTTATAATTTTTTTCAATTTGACGTGAAATTACTTTTTGATGCGACCAACTTATAAACTCTAACTGACAATCAGCTGACAATGATGCACCTATATACAATACACTGTTACACAAGTACAGTTCTTTTTTTAAAACCCATTTTCACATTTCGTAATTCATACTTGGCCTCTAGAAAGTTAGTACATGTGCACAAGTGATAGGAATCCAAAGCTGTTTTTCAAGACAAAGCACACCTACACTTCGACAAGTGCATGTTTTATTAAAACTATTTCAGATAATTGAATTTCTACTGATGCATGTTGAAATGATTTAATTCTTTGCTTTGGTTTTTAAGCTATATTAGGATTAAGGTGTAAACAGAGACAGTTTCTCTGTTCTCTTCTTCTAATATTAATGGTTTATCTACATCATTCTAATAGACCTGTAGTTTATCTACTTGATTGTTGGTAATGTAAGAGGTAGGTCTTTTAACAGCTCATTTGTTTTGAACACACAAGTATCTACCATCACTACAATTGTGTACCCATCATCCATATTGTGTTGTGTACGACTTTGAACGACGTGTTCTTCTGTTAGTACAAAACGTTTGTGTCGCTTGTACTGTATGCAGTTCAATTAATTAAAATTTTTACCCTGACACAGTATGCTTGTTGCACACAGAGTACCAAAGGAGATGTGTTGATAGTAACATTTAAACCCGGATGCTGTGCTCTCAAAGCATACTGCATGTGACTATGCAGTATTCTTTCATTAGCAAAGCTCATTCAGGACAACAGCTGGAGTGCAGAGGAACCCAGCAGCCAGCAGGAGGCAGCCTCAGGACATCACATGGAAACCAAAATCCGCAGCAGACTTAAGGTTTCTAAAGCATGTTAAATCTTCCAATATCTAAAATCCAAAAATATAAAAGTAACTTTTAAGTAAGGCTGTATATGTAGAGAGATAGAAAATATTTTCTCTGAAGTGTGTATCAAAAGCATCATAGAATGACACGAACACACACACACGATAATTTGTCCATCTTCTTAGTGTGCTTAGTCCATCAGGTGTATCAGCAGGCGGTATAGCCTGGTGTGTCGAGTTGTCGTTCTGTATTGTTTTACATTGCATGTGTCACGTCATGATAAATCAGTCTCTTGTGCCGTCTGATCATATCCACACACACTTACATGTTTATCCACCCATTAAAACATCTGTCCACATCATACACATACCTTGCTTTTGCACTGATATTAGTGTTGTTCCTTTTAGTTTTTGAATCTGTACGTATTTCAAAGTAGCATGATTAAAAAATCTGTTGTCATCGGGATGTCATTGCTTTAAATTTTCCATGAATTATGGTTGCCATTGATTCCTGGGTGTTTGCTGTGTATTAGTATGTTTTAATATGTGTTGCCTGTTCCTGCTTGTACTTATATTTCAAACAACAACCGTGTCATTGCAGCTAGGTCTCCATGACAGAGGAGTAGAAGCATCTCAATGGGACTTTTCTGGTAAAATAATGGATGTAAAAAGTATTAAACACCACTACCACTAGACCTGCCTCTATAACAATAGTAGGATTTAAATGTTACATCCAGTTATAACTGTGAAGTCTTCCACCAGCAGCACAGAAGTCCCAGTGGCTCTGAGATAAACCGTGCGTAAAGACGAGCAGCAGCGGTGATGTGTCCGCTGTGGTCATGAGGCGGACTGAAGGAGTCTGGAGTCAAATTCCTGAACACGTAGGAGCCTCCTCACGCTGCTCCAGCACGACGACGACGACGCATGGCGCAGGGGCGCAGCGAGTAACGGATTACTGATCAACCGATCAACTCATCGATGAGACACGGATTTATTTGGCTCCAACTTTACGCTCAACTAACGGATGTTTTCCTCCACGTTTTTGAAACAGGAGAAATGACATGACAACCATCTTTTCCCTCCAGACCGCCTGTTCAGCTGCGCGCCGGTTCACCACAGATGAGAAGGGTCTGAAACAAAGTTCAACTGTTTCTTCTTCTGGACATGTTGGGAACATAGAGCCGCGCGTAAAAAAAAGCCGGTGTTACGCTTTGTTCTAAAGCGCATGAGAGAAAAAAACAAATCTGGATCCACTTTTCCACAGCGGAAATGAGCTCAAGAGCCGCAGCCTGGATCCACTTCTGTTAAAACATGGTCGCTTGGACTCCGCGGAGAACCGGGATCTGACACCGACTTCTGGCTACCGTACGATTTCTTTATCTCGATGGGAAGATGTTCGCTGGACTCATGGGGCTGGACTGTCACAACAACTCCCTGCTTCACCTCTGCGAAGTCACAGAAGGTAAAGAACCATCGGGTTTTCTACCCCTCCAAACTAAACACTGTAGATCGGATGCAGGACGGCCGAGAGCTCTGGATTCTCAATATTAATTATTATCCAAGTATGAGAATTAGATGAGAGAATAATGGCCAAGTCACAGATGAGAATAAACAGAGTGGAAAGTTTCCATGCAGAAATGGGAATAGAGTGGATCTACATAGTGTTTTCATTGTGTAAACAGTAGCTTAGGTCCATCTCATCCCAAACTAGACCTACATGCACAGCTCAGCATGGACGTTGCACTGTGATGCTTCATGTCACTGCAGGATCAAGTGCCATTCAGGCCACAGAGTTCAGAGGCTTCAACACTCAAGTCACCTGGATCAGTGATGATAAGTGATGAATATCAAGTGGTCACATACTCTGAAATACCAGAACAACTCTGAAAATAGATTACAGCGCTGAAAATGTGAAGACAAAAGTTTGATGACAATGTTGTGTATGTCGTACGCTGGGAAGTAGCCCCTCTCACTTACACATTGTCTGAGATCTAGGTCGTTTCAGATAGGATGTCTCAAAGCAGATACACTGTGAGACATGATGGAATAAACTTACTGTAAGCAAGTCAATGTTTCTTAGGGTTTAAACTTGAACCCCAACAGTCAGGAGGTGTGGCACATATAAAGTTATAGAACAAACTCTGTGATCATGCTATACTGAACAGTCCTGTACATCAGATCAAAAGTACGACTTGGCAATAAAATAAGAGTATCACTAATCTGTGCAATATAATCGCATCAAAAGCGATATAACAAAAGTTAAATACATATATCAATATAATACTTTATGCATTGTGAAGCACAGTTTCTGATCTACCTCAGATTTGAATGAGGTTTGTGATTCTCTGCTCATTAAGAGTTTATAACCACAACCTTCACTCAGGAGGAACGATAAGTCCTAAAACCTAAAACAAATAATAATGTGACATTTATCATGCTAATTACGGACTAATATTAATATTTTGATCACGCTAAAGTTTTCAGCCACATCGTGCAGACGGAAGTGTTGGCAGAGTATTTTGCATGTCAGTGGTGAAACCATTTAGATAGATGGATGGATGGTGGACGGATAGATCACAATTCGTCATTTAGGGTTAAAAGGAAAAAGAGAAGCCACAAACTTTTTGACACTCATCCCTGACTTTCACTTCCTCTTTCTGACACTGTGGTCAGTCACAAGTGTTGAGGTGCTTCTTTAGAGGCTGCTGACAGGCATGTGTGTGTGTGTGTGTGTGTGTGTTTGTTTGGTAGGGAGCTGAGGTTGTTCCTCAAACATTTGTGTTTTATGATGTACTCTACATTCCTCTGCTCAACCAATGAGATGCAGCGTTGAACCAGAGGCCTCCGGTAGGGGAGTGGGGGGTCTTTAATATCCAAAAGTAAATAATCTTGCCTCTTCAGGCTGAGATTTCTTCAGTCTTCAAACAGTTTGCAGCAAGTTGCAAAGCTGATGTTTCAGTGGGATCATGTTCTTGTTAGTGTTGAACCAGTCTGGTCTCCTTTCGCTTATTTTTTTTTCTGTCGGAATTCCCGACAAACTTTTTTAGCACAAAGCCGAACAGGAAGCGGCAAAAGACATACCTCCTCAGCCATGATGTAGTTGGCCCATCAACACACAGACACACACAAACACAGACACAGACACACACACAAAAGATTGGCCCTGAGGCATTTCCTTCCCCTTCACTGAGAGAAGCCTTCTTTGTGCAATCGAAGCCCAGCGAGGATACAGTGACACTCTCTATCATCGAGTCCCCTCAGCTCCTGGGCTCTCTGACTCTCTGGAGTTGCCTCTTTGTTATCTTCACTGTATCTTGACCACAGCAGATGGGGGACGGCGTGCACTCGTACCTACAGAGAGTGTTGGGTTTCTTAAATTGGTTATGGAACAGCGACCACGTCTGCGAAGGAACACTAATGGAGCCGCAACCTGAGCTTCAGTGTGGTGGTCCCGGTGGACGGGAGGCTTTTATTGGAGACTGTCCCACGCTCCACACACACAAATACATGCACGGCCTGTGCACAATGGCAATACCCCTGTGTCACTCTCACTTAAAATCCTGCCTTCCTGTCAGCCTATAAAATCAAACTCTCCTTCAAGATCTGCATTTGTGCCTCTTCCTGTCCGGTCACATGGGATGGTTTAGGAGTGACATCATCGGAGGTCATGGGGGGTTGAGCGTGGGATGGGGTGGCTTTGTGGTGGTCATGGTTTGTCTGAGGCCCTGTGTTCCTGTCCTGACATAAAGCTATAGACTCTATATAAAGATCCTTAAATACAATATATATATAATCCTTATATACCATCTATGCTATAGCACTAGAAGATAAAAAAAACAGATGGGAAATTACACAAATAAAGGATTTCTATAAATTTGACAGATATTCTGAATGTATGTGATTGAATTAATGGTTGTGTTGTTTGCTTTTTGAATTATATCTAACAGGGTTGTACAATGACAGCAATAAGACTGATCCAACTGTTTTCAGCACAAATGTGTGTCGCTGTGTGTCCTTAGTGTGTGTGTGTGTTTGAGTGGGAGGAGAAAATGGAGAGCCAGTGGAAGAGGGTGCAGCGCAGCTGTGCACAAAGGGGCTGTTGATTCCCCACATCTCAGCCTGTCCCCTTTTCTGAATCCTGCACATTATATGTGTTCATCATGTGGAGCTGCAGCAGGTGTCCAGCTCTGAGCACAAACAGATCCTTTATCATCCCGCTTCTCGCTCAGACTACATCTAGTCTAAACCGATCCTTTCTCATTACTTGAGTTTCAAAGCATCGAATAATTACTTTAAAAAAAACAGAATCGTAAAACACTTGATCAGACATCGGTGTAAGAACTACCTAAAATGTCTGAAGCCCTCTTTGGGAAAATTGTATCCATCCACTGACATGGAGGAGGTGGTGTTTTGTGACCTATACTGCAGCCAGCCACCAGGGGGCAACCAATATGATTTGGCTTCACTTTTAGGAAGCTGCCATGTCATCCATTTTTTTATAGGCTAGAGTTTAGTTTCAACTGAAATATAGTTTGAATCTGAACCTTGATAACCCATCGCTGCAGTTTTTTTGCATTATTGTACTGATGCTGATCAAACTCATTCAACTTTACTGTAATCCCACGCCTACAAGGCAGTTTTATTTATGGAGCCTTTCCTACATAGAGATATATTCCAGGTACAATGTCTGTTTTCCCAGATTGGTCTCCCCCACAGTCTTAATTGATATGTTTGGGTTTTCAAATGTAAACAAATTCAAATTTGACCTCTGGAAGAAGTCTGCATTTCGTCTACTCTTTCCTTGAGAGGCGTGTCTTAACTCAAATGACTGCGTGGCTTTGGTATTTTCCAACAGCTGGAGCACAACCCTGGGAAATGTCACACAGCTGCCAAAGTTGTTTTTCATCCAGTTAGCAAGGAGATGCTGGCTTTGAGGGCAGAGGGGCGGGACTGTGTGAAATCCATTACGTTTTGGATTCATCACACCGAGAGTATCAATCATCTGGTGTTTTTTTAATTTCATGTCACATGTCCCTGGCGTGCAGTGATGGCACAGCAAATCCTGCCAGTTCTCTGAGCTCACTGTTTATCTTCCTCCTGACCGAGTCATCCAGCGTAATGGTTAATCTCTGCATTGACAGGTGGCAGAGCATCAGGTGCGGCTGGCAGCTCCGGCCGTAAGAGGCTCCACAGAAGACCGGGGTACATGAGAGGAGAGCAGTCCAGACTACAGAGCATGCCTCGTGGTCAGGAGGAGGAGGAGGAGGAGGAAGGGACGACCACTTGCTCAAGGAAGGGGAGATCTGGGCATCACACTGACCTCACTGAAGCCACCTGCACACAGAGGATGAGTCTAACACCTTCTGCCAAAGTGTCCTTAATAAATCAGCAGCAGCCTGATGAACTCACATGTAGCTCCAGGAAGAGTAAGAGCGTTATCTGCTCTGTTACCCATCCTCTGCCTCATGAGGTCTGCACTGCCGTCCACGGTACATCCAGCCATCAGGGTCTGTCCCCACTCCCTCAGAGGGATCTCAGTTTAAAATCAAGCCCAGCACTACAGTCCTCGCCGTTGGACTCTTTTAGCTCCAGCTTCAGTTTCATCCAACTGTCGCTCGACTCCAGCCACAGAGCGGACAAAACCACTGCTGCACCAGCCCGGGAACCACAACCACTCAATCAGTCAACTAAAGCACCTCGTTCACCCCAAACAAAACCAGAAAGCTTCCCTGCTTATGTCTTCAAGCACTCCACTACTGGCCAATCATCAAACTCCTCTGCCGAGGGAGAGGAGTTATCACTAGGTGGGAGGTTTTGGAGGGAATGTTTGTGGGATGGCAGGGAGGCTTCATCCAACCTGCCTCACTGCGACTCCCAATCTCTGGACATCGAGCTCACCTCCTCTCTGTCTGTGGACTCGGACACGGCGTCCGCCTCCTCCGTGACCTCGGGCTATGAGAGCGCCACGCCCGCCTCCGACCAATGCTGGGACAACCTGGTGAAGAAGTACGAGGTTGTGCTGCAGGACTGCCTCCAAAACAACCGCACCCACACCAAGGTGGGTCTCAGTTATCAATCATGACCTTTCACTTTATTCTTACAGCATTAAATAACTGATTAAAATCAAACTTATCAGAAAGATTATCACTTAAACATACATAATGTGATAAGAGTGACCTAAAAGGACAGACACCATCATTGAGAAAGAAACTATTTAACGTGTACTTAAAATTCTGTTGGTTGGTCCATGTCCTATCCACTAACATGGAGGAAGTGGTGAGCTATTCTGCATCCAGCCACCATCTAGATGATTTGGCTTCACTTTTGGGGGCTTTCATGTAGTCCATCTTTATATACAGTCCATAGGACTTCTACCATTCCTACGGACTATCTATGGAAATATAAGTTATTTTGATAAAGGTTTTATTCATCATAGTATTTTATCTGTTTTTCTTATTATTTAATATAATTATACTTCATGGGCTGTATTATAAGGTGTTACCACATCATTTATGTTGCAGAAATTGTGTGTCTGTTAACACACTAAACTATAAAAGCAAAGTTTTTTTGATTGTCTGGAATAGACAGAAGATGAATTAAAAGTTAAAAAAGTCATAGTAATGTTTAGTTTTGATGGCGGTTTTAAAAATGCATACCAAGGCCTTAACTTGCTGACCTTGGTGTCACTCTGACACGACGAGCATTGCACCCACAGGTTTTTCTGTTCGTTTTTTTGCCTGTGGCCACTGTTTAAAGAGCGTCGCCCTTTGGACTGTTGGGTAATGTGTCCTGTCTTCTGTCCGTTGTGTCTCCCTGTCAGATTGAGTCCATGATGTTGAAGCTGCAGAGACTCCAGCAGAAGGCTATTTTGGATGATGACTATGACGCAGGTGAACTAAGACTCTGAGCTGAGCATCTGGTTTAATAAGTAGGTCATTTCAGATGATGACATGCTGTAGCTGGGGATGGATTGAACAGCACTAATATCTCCCATGTTTTCCATTTCTTTAATTTTTTTTATATTTCTTACACATTCATTGCTTTACTTTCATTCCCAAACAAGAACATTTATTATATCTATATTATATATATGGTATCTTACATGTTTTAACAGAGGATGAACTGATAATCAACTGTTGCATTGATATAAAAGCTGTAGCAGCCTTATCCTGAGGTTTCACTCTTGATATGAGTCTCTGATTCATTTACGATTGACCTTTGTGTTTAAGATGTGGGAGGAAGTCCTTTGCTTTTATTGGGTTTCTTACTAACTGATTAAGAGTTGGATTAAAACTAAAATGTTTGATAAAAGCATGTGAGGGCAGAAGTCCGAGGATTATGTAGCAAAGAAGAAATAAGTTGTTGTTCACTGGTTCATAAAACACATACCACATGGAACTTACTGCAGACTTTAGTGACATTCAATGAAACTTCCCATGGAAAAAATAACTAACCAGAAGGTTTTGATTTCATTTTCTATTTAGGTCAAATTTTTGCATTTAGGGTATTTCCATTATTCTCCGAACTACATCATTATTTTGATGCTTTATTAGCTGAGTCGTATTAAGCTGAAGGGTTGAATAGTCTGATCTCTCTTCTCTCGCTGTGTGACTGTATTTAAAAGGGTAAAACTCCTCAGTCAGCCAGTTAAAACTCAACCTCAGAAACCAGTGAACATTGCAGAGAGCAGGTAAAGCTGAACCAAACCTTTATTTATTTATTAGAAAAACCTTGAGGCTTCTTGAGCTTTGTGGACCCTGATTCATGTTTCATCCTTCACTCTTATTTGATGATTTAACTCGGACGACCAGAGGGGAAAGACCCAGCTACTCCTCAAACCAAACAAATTTAATCTGGACTCTTTTTTCATCAATGTCCGGGAGCAACCACATTCATTTAAAATTCTGCTTGACCCACTTTTTTCCATTAGTTGGCCAGAGGAAAGTTTATTTTCAAAACAAGATTATATTCTGCCCCATTTCTCGGCCCTTGAGACCGGAATAAATACGAACATCTGCTGTCGAGTTCCTCTCAAGACCTTGAACTATTTTGGCACGGTGATTCTATTTGGGTCAGTTTGTCTTGTCAGGTGTTTTCTGTTTGTCTGTTGATACTCTACATCACAACCCCCCCTCTGACATTTTGAACTGTATCAGAGAGGTTCAGCTATTTCCCACCATCGTTGATTTAAATTTCAGTCAGCAGGATGCCTGAAAAACACAAGAACCGATTTCCATGAAATACACTGAGACAGTTGATCAGATTGTCTTTCTGATCATTATCTGGATGTTTAACCCCGGATCATTAAAACTTTTACCAGGAAACCACAAGAGACGGTTCATTCATTCCAAACAGGGTCTAAAGACATGAAGTATCCAAAATGAACAATCTCTTGTCTGCTTATTCTCTGTAAATCCTTCCAGTTATAGGTAATTAGGTTATTGAAAAAGGAATGATGTGTAGTCATGTAATTACAGTGAACGCAGACCACTAATTTGCGCTCTCCACAGCAGTACCTCCAGTACATGGAGATCCTGAAACTTCTACATCAGCTTTTTGTCTTGCACGTGATGCTGCTGCATGTTGATCGGATTTATTTGTGTTTGTGTGAATCTGCAGCCGAGCGATTTGGGAAAAAACTGGAGGAGCTGTGCAGTGAGCGAGGAGCTCTGCAGCTGGGTTTACCGTCCAGACAAACCAGCGTGGCTCTGTTCCTTGAGCGGCTCAGACAGGTGGTGCACAGCGCCCTCCAGAGGGCAGACTGCAGCCAGCGCAGGTCAGTGACGCAGGCAGCAGTGATTCAGTGATGCCTCCATAGTGCACACACAACTCACACTGGACCCACTCAGAGAAAATGAGCATTATTGTCGGATTGATGATGTTAAAACTTAGATGTTGATATTTGAGTGTGATATTATGAACACATTTTATTTTAATACTTGTGGAGATTAACTAAGAACATATACTGAGGCACAAACACTCCATTACAATTCAGAATAAAATATTGTTCTTATTACTCACCTGTATTTATTTGATTATTTTATTTAGATTCTGGGAAGTAGGATACTTTACAAGAGACTCTGCAGATTCAGATTAACGAATATATTATAATCTGTTAACATAGGTTAAGATACAATTTCAATGACCCTAACAAAGAAATTCAAAAGCTGCCATGCTTATTCTGGCACTCTAAGTGTATTTTGATTCCAGGTCTTTTGTATTTTTTTCACAAGAAAAATATATGACGCCATCTTCTACCAAGTGATGATATTTCCAGCAAAGTGAATTATACAATGAAAATGTGTTTTAGATCTATTTGTCTATTTCTGTAATTTTATCAAAATCGAATTACACGGGCATTGCAGTACTGAAGTCGACATGTTAGCTCTAGTTAAAATTGGTATTTTCTGAGCTTTAAGAGGTTAAACTGAGTTTATTTTCCCGCATTGTTACGGGGCGGAGAGGGAGGGGATTTCAAAAATAGCCCCTGTAGCAGGAAGGGAATCAGGTGGGGTCCCTCCAGAGGGTATCCTGAACAAATGTAAGCTCAAACAGTAAAGCTGTGTTAATGTGTTTCCTCTCCATACCTCTATCTCACTTTTTAAGACTATTAAATGGCAACGGTACCAGAGGGGCCCTGAAATATGGATGAAAGGTGTGGAAATAACAGTTTAGAAAAAAAACTCCAGAGACTGTATTTTTGTTGTACGTCGGCAGGGAGGGTGCCGGGCCGGACGGGGGGGAACGGTGTGACTCATCCCAGGGTCCCCTGCTTCAAAGAGATCGTCTGATCCGAGAGAAACGGATGGTGGAGGTAAATTCAGCTCACGTTATATCACACCAGCAGACGATGGTTATTGCATTTCCTTCCTCACACATGAAAAGTTACTGACATTTCTAAAAAAGTCAGAGTTGCCAATGGCTTTACAGTGAAGTGGCTAATTTCATTATTAATACTCATAAAACAAATCTTTTATTGCTACAAAATAATACAGATTAATCATAATTTATATAATAATTTGTCACTTCTTCAGTTTCTGCTCGTAGATATGCGCTAAATGTCTAAATGATGATACCAATTGGTAATTCATCTACTGTGATTTATTATGATCTTAATTAGCTTCATACATATCATACAAATAAATGAGATCTTTGATCCCTGTGCAGGAGGAGATGGCCGAGCTGCAGCAGAGGCTGGCGGAGCTGAGGGACCGCAGTCGATGTGTGGAGCAGCAGATCCAGCAGGAGGAGCAGCAGGTGGAGGCTGAGGAGCTGGAGGGCTCCGTGCTGAGGGGCTGCACCGAGGCTCAGCTCCGCGACATGAGCCGAACTCTGCAGGACCTCGTCACATCCGAAAACCGCCTGCAGATTTCTGTCTCCCTGCCACCGTCCACACTAAGGTCAGTGTCAAAGATGTGTTGAATAATTTACCAGCGTTTTCCCCGTGGATGGTTTGTTATAGACTTGATTACATGCTAGCTGTATAATTTCTCTTGGTGAAGATATACAAGCACACACCAAGTTCCGTTGTGTAATGAAAATGTCCATTAGCATGATTGCATGACACATTTTCTGATTCGGTTTTGTCGGTTTCTGTCATTATTTCTGAAATATTATGTGCACCATAAAAAAACACCAGACTTTTAAACCACACAGCTGGATTTCTGGAAATGAACGCTTACCATTTTTATGTGACCAGTGAATGAAGACAGTTAAATCCCAGTGAAGAAACTAACACACTAAACTCAAATCTCTATAAATATATGTCACTTATTCTATGTGTGCTCTTGATCTACACAGTCCAGCATAGCTGAGAAAATGTGCAAATGTATGTAGAATATTGAAATTTGTCCTGGAGCCTTCTGTGAAGAAACATGTTCACACTTTAAACATTTGCATTTCACACCTTTGTGTGATGTTGTATCACTGGAGTCAAACTGGCCTGAACACTTCCCCACTGGGACAACATTTTATCAGGCCACCGCATGCATGACCTTCACTCACTGGCAATTTTATCTGTTAAAGGCTGCATATACCTCTGATGTATTGCTTGTAATATATATTGTAGAATTATTTATCATATGCAATATGCATCACAGGAAACACAAAATAACCCTGGTACATGCTCATAGTCTGGGTCAGGGACATCTTGACTGTCCCTGTTGCATCTCAGTCATGTGTTCTTCCGGGTCATCTTTATCAGAGAACAGAATTAACCTTTGACCTCTACCGAGGAGGTTATGTTTTTGTCTGTGTTTGTTTGTTTGTCTGGTTGTCAGCAAGATTACACAAAAACTACAATGAAACCTGGGGGAAGGATCGGACATGGATCTCGGGTTGAACCCATAGAATTCTGGTGCTGACCGGATCAGGGATGCTGGATCCATCAATTTTATCCTCGCTCTCTTTAATAACGCAAGACAGGATGATTTTCCACATATTCAATGTGGATTTCTGGATCTTAATGAAAAACATTGGAGATCTTGAGGACTGGTATCCATGAGTTTGTGCAATGGGGTTCAGATCCAAATCTAGATTTAGATCAAAGTGAATTTAAATGTTTGTCTCATGAGGGGACTGCTGGGCCTTGGTGGATGTGTATACTCTACTGATTGCAATTCTTGTTTGTATATTTAACACGTGCAGTTTTCTGCTATATATATATATTCAACATCAAGAATCAGGTTTGCATAAGCCATATTCATTCACCCACTATCATGAAGTGCACAGCTGCAATAGTTCCTGCAGTACCACTCTACACCAATTGGTGCTGCTAGAGAGCTGTGAGAAATTGGTGATGACACTATATCAGTGGGCAATCGGAACTTGATCTTCCTCCCAGTGTCATGTCACGTATTTCCTTATCATTAAATGAGCTCTTTTTTTGGAAGAGGACGTGTCAGTGCAGACGATCTGTTTCACTGAATAATCAGTTATCCTCTGATAAACACAGTGGTATCCTAAATTTTACTTTCATTCTCAATATATCATACAGAAGAAAGTTTAACTGAGCCACGTAATATATATATGGTGTTATCACAATCCAGAAATAGTGAAAATTACACACACTTTTGGAGGTTGGGTAGAGTGCAAATGCAACTCTGATGGATGCTGGCTTCATTATACTGTAGTTTATTTTTAGACAAACGTGCCTCCCTATTGAATGTAATGTGATTTATACGACTTAAAGAGGAACGATTTGTTTATTTGCAGAATCAGAGAGGGCGCATGGAGGAGCCTCACTCCTCTGCTCCCCTGTGCCCTCGATCCTCTTCTCTTACACCTGCCTGAACCTGCTTTGAATTTTAATGGTTTTTCTCTCAGATGCAAATGATTACTTTGCATCACCTCCCACGAAGTTAATAGCCTGCGAGGGTGCACCGTGGAAAGCCTCTCTGTCTTGCCACTCGTTAGGAAGACATGTGAATTGTACTTATCGCTCTCTCGGTGGCGTGACCCACCATCACTGGCATAATTTGATATCTGGAATATTCTCACCCCGACTGGAACGCATTTATTCTGGCTGCTGATTGAAACTGCGACCTCAGATTGGATATTCAGCCGCCGAGCATCTTCAGGCGGCTTGCTTGGGGGTCATCGTCATGATTGTGCTGCAGCTCTCTTTCCAAATACCACAGGGGTTTTTTCTCTCTCGTATCAAGGTGCATTTTCTTGTAGTTACCAGTGGAAAGAAATTCTCACTTTCAGGAGGAGCTGAAACAGGTGTCGAACACTGATGTTCAGAGCCAACGTTCTACTCTGACTTACCTCCAACATCCCCTTGAATAACATGAAAAGGGCAGACAGATTTTTATGATGTGAGACAACTGGGACTGTCTCAAGGTGACTGTGTTGTGCTTAATGGATTTTATGCTCTTTCCCCCCCTCATCTATGAATTGATTTATGTCTCTGTCAACAAATAATGTGACCTTAATGGTTTGTCCTGTTTGCATGTTTACATTAGCGTGATTACACCTGAGCGGAACAATTCATCAACAGAGTTAAATCTAATGAGCCAGTCAATGAAAACAAATGAAATGGTATCTTCTATTTTTCTTATCACGGACGCTGCTGTAGAGGTTATAATTATTATAGGAATAATGACGCCTTTAGATTTAAATTGAATTTCATCAAACTGAAGCTGTGACTATGGAGCAAATCATCTTCACAACCTCCATGTATAACGCATACATCTCCAGGTATTTATATAAATAAATACCTGGTGATACCTGGAGATGTATATTACATATGTGGGAATGAGAAAAAAAGAAAAGACACAGAAAATATATAAAATTCAAAAGAAATTCAGATGAGTTAATTTTTCTTCTCAAAGACTTTCTCCAAATATCTGGCTAATATATAAGTTTCATATTTAGACGACCAACTCAATCACTGCACATCAGGCAGACGTGTTTGGCCGGATCCACTTTTCTCCTCTTAATTACCGTATCGTCCATTTTTCACACGCAAAGGTAAAATACCCGATCTCAGCTGAGCACACAAGGATCTTTACTTTTTTTTTTACCATCGTACATCCCTTTTGGGGAAACATAGCTTCTCTTAACCAACAAATGTTGATCTTTTTTATTGTAAATAAACCAAAAACATTTTATATTGAGAAATTGAATTGAACAGTTTAATTCATCATTATTTAATTGACAGAATTAACCAGCTCCTCTGCTCTGATTCGCCGTCAGTGTTCACTGACCAATCAGTGTTCGCTGAGTTAAGTGGACGGTGAACACTGTTTATTTTGCCTCTGAGCCACAAACACGACTTCAAATGAATAACATTGTTTCTCTGTATCAGCTGTGCATCTGCTTGATGAGTAAATAAACAAGTGTTTGCCATATCCATTTAAAAGATGATGTTAAATCAATGCTGCGTTTCTGCTGCCCTCAAGTGGCCAAAGATCAGTTATTTTAGTTTATTTTGCTGCAGAGACCATTATCGTCAAATCTATCATCATCATCTGACTCAGTTTGTTTTAGTGTCTTTTTGCTAATTGTTTTGGATGTCTGAGCTGCAGCAAAAGGTTGGCATTATAGGTTTTTAGAAGTTCAAGCAATTGCAAAAGAATAATGATGTTAAAAGTAAAAGTCCGGTCTTTCAATGGAAATAAAAAAACGAATTTGTTGCTATGGCTGCAAGGATATTCTACTCTCATCCACTGGACTAGATTTATTTTTCCTGTATAACACTTGTATAACAGACTCAGTATTTCCTGATGTGTGTATTTAGCAGCCAGATGGAACTGAATCATTTTCTGTCTATTTTCATTTTTTTGCAGGCTGCAGGAGCAGGAGCAGGCATTGAATCTGTCCATCAAGGAAGCCACAGCCAAAGTAAGCCACTGCTCCTCTGACCCAATTTACCTCACAACAGCTCAGCCTCGCCTCAGGATGCCAGCAATGATTGGAAGTGTTTGAATATCAAAGGAGTAGTCAGTCAGAACAGACAGGACGTGTTGTGTGCCAGCTGCATTGTGTTAAATGGGCCAGAGAAATGTTAAAGTTTGAATTCACGGGCTGTTTTCTGTTTGACAAAAGCCAGTGAACTCTCCACAGTTGTCGGCAGAAGATTTAATTTGGAATAAATCCTCCATAAAATTCTCAGTAAACAATACAACCTTTTTCTCCCTGCAACTTTCAAGAGAAACAAGTAATGTTTTGAATTTGGTGGGTTTTCTGTGCATCCCATGTGTGAACTGCTTAGTGTGTTTTATTTTGTAAATGTGCAGTGTCTCTGGAGGTTTCTTTTGCTTCTCAGGGTTCTGCTTTTCCCCTCTGTATACGTTCTGTAGACCTCTTCTGCAGAAGCAGAGGTGAGAGGTGCTGCTTTAAGAACAAACAGTGTTGGTGAGAGAGAGAGAGAGAGAGAGAGAGAGAGAGAGAGAGAGAGAGAGAGAGAGAGAGAGAGAGAGAGAGAGAGAGAGAGAGAAGAGAGAGAGGGCACAGGGCTCTGGGAACACATTTTTACTGTTACTGTGATCTTTAGAAACCAAGCATCAAATGTTTGACTCAGGCTACGACTGCAGTTCAGAGGAATATTGAGGCTTTGTGTCTGAATATGTATGACTTTGTATATGGTTATCAGAATATAAAGATATACATACATATATAAATATTAAGGCTTTATATGAGCATAAGGATTATATGAATATATTAATATATATGTGTATATATAGACATATCCTTAATTGCACAGACACTTTTACCACAGTCCTAAGTTTGTCCAATGTTCAGTTGAAATGAAACTCTGCTGCTAAATGAGATATCCACCATGTGGAAAATGGAACACCTCCTGTGACAAAACGATCGCTGCCATGAAAGCAACTTTTCGGTTTCTCTATTGACTTTTTCAAAACCGACAAATGGACGGATGTTTTGAAATCAAATCACCTCATGTCAGGATTTCTGCAGTTTGAAAAGCAGCTTCGAGTCCATGTGCCGTGTGAAATAAAAATTATGCAAGGCTGTTGGAGAGAACCGTTGTCTGTATTTCTGGGGAAGAAAACTCCCTGGAGATGTTCTGCCTCAGAAATATCAACCTATTTGACAGCCTTTTCAAAGTGTTGCACAAAACTGTGTCAGATTCGACAAGAATATGCGTCAGATATTCAAGCTGCACAGCCCTTTGAACGGTGACAATAGTTCCTCAAAGAGGGAAGCTCATCATGGGGATTGTATCTGGCCGCAGTTCAAAGTGAATACATTAGAAAGACGAGAGGTGTTAAGGGCAGGGGGAGGGCAGATGGGGCCAGACAGGTTGTATCTGAAGCCATCCACCCCTCTGTGAAAGCTGCAGATCTGAGGTGCTGCCTCCCCATCAGGACTGTGACATTCAGGGCCTTTTTCCCCGCTGACATTCTAATAGCTTCCTTTATGGAGATTTCACATTTCCCTGTCTGTCCGCTCGAGAAGGAGACACTCTTTTTCTTTGTAAAGGTTATCGACAAGGTAACACGTTGACGTTGATGCTCTGGTGCGTATTCAACGCAGGGCCAGGAGGACAGAAATGAATCTGTAAGGTCTTGTAAGAAATAAAATGAAAGCAGAATTGAAGATGAGCAATGCTTCCTGTGGGATCCATGTGTCTGCAAAGGTTTTTTTAGTTACCATCATCCCCTCCCTTTCTCCCTCTGTCCCTCCCTCCCTCCCTCTGTCTCCCTCCTCTGCCTCTTTTCCTCCCTCTTTTCCCCAGGTGGTCATGAGTCAGAGGCTGGGAAGCAGCCTAAGGAGGAAAGTCAGTGAGACTGAAACTCAGCTTTTGGCTCTGCATGAAGCCAAACTGGCGGCCATCTCAGGTAAATCCCCGCTCGACCACACCCAAGTACAGCCCTGCACAGAGTTCACGTCTTTTTATTTACCTCATTGACTTGGACTTGGATCCATTAGCCTCGCTTAATTATGCCATTATGCCATCAAGGTGCCCATTATTGGACAGTGTAAGTTTTAATGTCCTGCTGTGGTGCGCTGGTGCAGGTAATGACTTCAGCAGTGCCAAGGAGCTGAAGGCTGAGATGAAGGCGGTGTACCAGGAGCGCGATCGTCTGGAGGCCCTGACCAAGAGGCTGCACAGCCTCAGCTCAGGGAGCAGCCAGGACCTGGCCAGGATGAAGGAGCAGAGGCAGCAGCTCAGGCAGGAGCTGGAGCAGAGGGAGGCCCTGCACGGTGAGTCACAGAGGCCAGTCTGTATCAAGATCACATGGAAAGATCAAACTTGACTGCAGAGTGAAATAGGAAAGAACTTACAGCAGCAGATCATCCTCATCAATGCAGTGAAGAGTCTTTCAAGGCTACATCCACATTACGTTTTGTTTGGAATATGGTGTTTTCAAACGAATGCAAACTCTGTCCACATGAGCGTTTGGCTCCGTATCAGTTTTGCTGCCTGTCCATACTAACACGCCTGAAAATGCAAGTCACATGACCAATCGGCTGCACTGGGCATGCGCGTCCTGAAGCACTTGGTTGTTGGTTTCAGAGTTGTCAAAAATTGCTTTAATAATAACTTGTCACCTACATACAGTATGTTGACAGTTTTATCATTTCAAAATGCAGGATATAACTGTACGACAGCTTAATACACAAGGTCAAGAACAAGGTCAACATCACTTGTAATGGATCATCCACGTAGCGTTATACACTGGCAGCCGAGGCTGATGCAGGTTGTTTTCTTCCCGAGGGAGATCATGTGATAGGAGCCTAATGAACAACAATACCCAATCCCAATCTGTAAGCGTCTACATCGTCATTTCCAAACATCTCTTTTCTGCCTGTCCAGACTAAATATATATATATATATATGTATATATATATGTTGTATTTTTTTAAAAGCTACCCCTTTTTCTTTGAATCCACCTCTTTTTTAAATATCAACCCAAACTGCTCTTTGAAAGAGAAGTTCAGTCTCGATGCTGCACGCAGGGAGGACATCAATGGACGATGCCTTTTCTCCCAAACGAAGCAGAAGTGATCTGCTGTCAGCGGGGACTTGGCATCAAATGATTTGCCAGCAGGATTGGCAGCTGTTAAGAGGAGGGGGTGGAGGGGCTGGTGGTGGTGTGCAGGGGAAATGAGCTTTAGATTGTGTGAAGTAGCCAATTACCTCCAAGCCACTCAGTGCAGACATGGTGTATCAGCGCGCACACACACACACACACACACACACACACACACACACACACACACACACACACACACACACGGGGAGATCTTAATACCGCTCAAAGAGGGGGGGCTTGCTTTTTAGAGTTGGATGTGGGGAGGGGGTTTGTCCTCCTGGCGCTAGCAGAGAGATAAATGGATTTTGACGGCACCACCTGCAGTGCTACTCTCTCTAGTCCATCAGTCACACGGGTATTTCTAAAAAGATGAATAAAAAAGGTCACTTCACTCTCTGAGGCTCTGAGTCAGGGGTGTGGAGCGGTGACGTGACGTTGGCTGGGTCAGGTCGTGGGGGTCTGGAGATGAGCGCTCTGGATCAGGGGCGATCGCTGCAAATCCAAGCAATGCAATCAGCCATCTAGCATACACTTTGTCATAAAGGCCTGTGGCTGCACTCTCACTATCAGCCATTGTCTTGTCTGGAATGCACCATCTGCTGCCACTAGGGGGCACCCTTTCATTGATGCAAACAGGGTGAATTTCATTGAGTGTTATGCTAATGCATGCACTTTTGTTCATGTCATTTCCATGATTTCATATTATTGTTGCAGAAATCAATTCTTTTCACTCGCAAAACCAAGTATGTTTCTTTTCCTTCCACTCGTTTGCATGAAACTCAGTCACCTGCCGGATTCCTGCTCCTGAGGCACCGTCCTGAACACCGTGACAACCGGGGACAACATTAATCTCCTCCCTGACAACCAGCAAAGACACATTCAAGTTCACGTCTCTTCCCTGAACACACACTGAGTGCCTCACGCACAGTAACGCAGCTCTCAAGGACGCGTAGGCTGGGAAAACCAGCGGCACGCGAACCTTCCTGTTAAACAAAGGAAAAGGGGGGGGAGTCAGGTGGGCAACGCATCACAAATGTGGGAAGAGACGGCAAGTTAATGATTGGTTGTGTGTGGCGTGCCTAAATGCTCAAGTGGGGGCACACAATATGGCAGCATGGGCGCGATTTCACTATGTGTTGCTGACACCAAGCAAGGGGCTCATTAAGCTGTCATGCTTTTTGGTAATAAGGGGCTGGCACAAGCTCGCTGGAACCTGATAGCCCACAAACAGAACATTACCATTTCTGTAGCTGGAGGGGATTAGAAATTACTGTCTACTTCAAAGTCAAGATGGCCAATCCGTTCGGATTCTGAGGCGGCGTTTCTAGCACATGATGAGGACACTGGCGACATCTTTAAACAAGAAATCATAATTCCTGTTCATGAACAACTGCTGTCATGGTGTAGAGCTTTACAGCAACGCACCGGGCAGATATACCATGACAGAACCTCCATACGTTTACACAGCTTTTGCTTGTTGAGCATCTCCGCCCTCTGGTTGTGTGGGGCGTTTTTGGCCTGGGAGCCATTATGTGCCTAATTGCCACATGGCAAGAGCACTGATGAATACCAAAGCCATTAAAGCCGCTGGTCTGATTCCCTGCTGAGAGTATAATTCTGTCCCCAGGGGAGATCTGGAGTAAGACTAAATTTACCAATAAATAATTGAGGAGCTGAGTAAGATGCGTAAGTGACCCCCAGGAGTGAGGACGTTCGAGTGTGGCAGCAGTGTAAGTGTGTGTGGGTGTGTGTGTGTGTGTCTCTCTTGATTCATCCACGTATTCTTTTATGCTGCTGTTAGTATGCAGAATGCCACGTATGCTGTAGTAGGCAGGTCACTGGGCTCTCACTGATGAAGACAGTAAATTGTTCGGCTCCAACACGTTTAATTAGTCTTCATTTTTATGTCTTTTTGCTCGATCTCCAGCAACACCCTTTCTTCACACAGCTCCCGCTCCAGATTCACCTCCGTGCAGGTCATGCAGCCCGTCCAGGTCAATCTCCACCATGCGCACCTGTCCAACAAATCAAGTGCACATCAAAATACCGTCACTCTGCATTATTAGACAAATGCTGTTTCCTCTTAATGGAGTGCCAGCGGTGAAGGCGAGGACGTTTATGATTTATTCATGGCGCTGCCTCTCTCACGGTGCTTCTGTTGAGGACCTGATGGAACGTATGACAGCTCTTCTCCTAAAGAGCGCCTGAATGATTGAGAGCGGTGTGGTGGTTAAGTGGACCCGGGAGGAGTTTTTTCCTCCTGGCTTTTGTCTCTGAAGTTTTGCCAGTTTCAATTTTTTCGGTGTGATGTCATTCCATTGTGACTGTAAGTAGAATCACAGCGTCCGTACTCAGAAGAATGACCACCAAAACAAAGGAAGTCGAGGGAGGAATCACTGCAGGAGCTGCCGTCATTGCTTCACTCAATGGCTTGTCTTTGAATCTGCACCACACAGACGAAAGTGAGGTAGAGCAGTTTCAGAAATTTCACCGTTTTCCCAGAGAATAATTTGTGGATCTTGATGAAAAGTCACATTTAGGAAACTGATTATGAGTGTGTGTAATTTGGTGCAGTTTGAATTTAAAGGACTGAGAACTCCTCTAGTTTAGAATGGCAACAATCACAGAGAATTATTTGGTTCTTTTGACAATTTAGAAAAATCATTTAATTTACTTGATTAAAACAGAGTTTCTGAAATAAGATGATTTTAATTCTCTCTTATAGAGCAGGTCAAAGGTCTTCAGGGCCTGATTTTGATATATGAATGAGTGTGTGAAACTGAGCAGCTTGATTGAATTTTCCTGCCACTCTAGTCATCAGCAAGCTGTGGCATGCTAACCTTAGATTGCATTGTGCGTTTTAGAGTCCCAGATTTTGGGCGAGTTCCTCTGTTGTTGGGCCTCCCACCAAGTCTTATTCTGCAGCCCACAGCAAAAAGAAGTTTGGAGTCTCTTTTAAACCCTTGGCTTTGAGTTATAAGGACAGTGAGCGTGTCCAACTTCTCAGTCAGATGGATTCAGCACCCTGAACTGAAACATATACCCACACCTCGCACAGCTTTGGAACAGAGCACATTTTTTTTGTAAAATGATTCCTTTTGTTATGCGTTCGTGCACAGCCCCACGATATGTTCCACAGTGCCGGCTGTGGTCGGCGAGTTTTAACTCTGTGCTTTGTGATCCTTCTTCCTTAAAGCCCCGTGCGTTATTGAATGTCTGTGTAAGAGATCAGCCTGTCCCTCTTCCTCCATTAGCCGTGTTGCTGGGCTGCTCTCAGGTTCAGATTCAGCCATACGTTGTGAGTTTCCTGCATATGCTGACAATGTGTTTGTGCTACCTGCTGTGCAGCCGCACTCAAACAGCCCGAGCAGAGCTTAAACACATTAATCACAGTCAGTGCCTTAAACTCAATTACAAAGACACACAATTTCTCTTCTGCCTTATTATGTGCAGGCTTTTAAAACAGGCATACCGGCGCTGCTGCGTTAGCACGGAGCCGCCTCTAATTTGTTTGACAAAATGGAGGCCTCACAGATGTTGGCGGCTTTTATTGTTGCAACGCAGTGAAAAAAATTACTGCATTATTCACTTTCATTTAGAGAGTTGTTTAAATGCTTATAATGCAGCAGCGACTCCAAACACCTTGTCGTCGTTAACTTCTACAGGCTCATTAAAGCCCATAACTTCATCATCGCAAATTGTGCATCGGCGTGCAAGATGGTATCTCTGCTCCATTTGCCTTATCCGTCTACATCACTGACTCTAATCATTAGATTCATCTTTGTTTTTTATAAACTCTACGTCTTTATCGCTGAAGTAATTATTTCTTCATTAGACTAATGAATGAGTGTTTTGACCTGCGTGGAGCAAACGGCCTCCGTGCAACATCCAGTCGTTCTCATCATCTTTCAATGGTGTCCCAGTTCTGTTTGTATTGTGAGTGAGTGGCCCTCTTCGATTTTGGCCGGGGTCTTTGGCAACAATCAGCAATGGTTAGCGCCCGCTGGGATCACTGGTGTGAGGGGAGGCTGAGCTCATGAATTTTCCAGCGTGGCCTCTGTGAATTCCTTTGTGAGGTTCCTTAAACACTGAATCCACTGCCGCTTGTATTAGGGGCGAGCAGGGTGTCTCTCTCTTCTTTATGTATTTTTTTTTAGTAGCAGTTTTATGGACATGGCTTGCCAATGACAGCCGCCTCCCGCAGACTATACAGGAAGTGATAATATCTCCCAGTGCTCGGGTTCCACTCAGCGCAGGAGGAGGCTCTGCCGCTTGATGTCTTGTCCCACTCTATAAAGAAAAGATTATTTTCATCTGTCACGCTCGGAAAGAGGCTCGCTAGTTCTTGCCACCGGTTGGCATGACGACAGGATGGCACTCTACTCGGCGTGTAACAGCGTCAGCGTCGGAGGAAATATCAAGTTAACGGTTGAGACCCTCACGCCTGCATCTCCCATCTTCATCTGCCTTTCCTGTTGACTCTTTCCATTCATCACAATAAGTGATTTCCAAATCTGGCTCTCGCTGTTGTTGGAGCCGGAGCCTACTTTGTCTTCTCGCATCTGTACATGCTCTGCGCCATCCAAAGTCAGTCTTAATGCCCCCATGTATTATTCAGTGGCTATCTCCTTGCACGCTTCTTAACGCAGCCAGCATGAATGGAAGTTGACGCGGGAGACTCTTGTCAGGTAGGATAGGATCTCACACAGCAATTAGAGGGCTGGTAAGTGAGCTGTCTGGTCCACGAACACTAGATCCGCTCAGCAGATATTTGATAGCTACTCCCGCGGCCTCAGTCTTCCCTCTGATTGAGCAAATTTGGCCACAAAGAAGATGACTCGCCGGCGAGATTTCACTTTCTGTGACATGCACATGCAAGCGCTAGAAATAGCCCGCCTATCTCCAAAGTCATTATCTCATTTCTGCACCAAAGTGTGGACGGGAATACATGTGTGTATGCATGAGTGTGGTGTTCATTTTACTCATGTTGTGGCGACCCAAATCTGTTTACATAGCCACATTATGGGGACGTGTCATTAAACTTTAAGGTGAAGACATTTAAGGTCAGGGTAAGTTTTGACTTAGGGAAGTAGTCATGGTTAAGTAGTGTCGAGAAGTATGAATGTCTATGTAATGTCCTCTGAAGTCCTGGAGATATAAGCGTGTGTGTGTGTGTCTGTCCGTGTGTGTAACATTTTCCTTTACTTCCCACTGTGCCAGCCCCCATCCTGTCTCATCTCGGAGCCGAAGCTGTCTAATAACCACCATCAAGACAATGATACAAATTATATTTCAAACCTCTGTGTGATTCAGAACAGCCAATTAGGTGACTTTCTCTCTCTGTCAGCCAGAATCAATGTGAGCGGGCTAAATGGCCTTACACAAGAGTAGCTTCCAAAACATTTTTTTGGGCTCATGTCTCCTACAAATGAAGCAATTTCTACACATTATAATATTTGGGGGGATAGTATTTACTCTATTAAAGTAATAGTTAGATTTTTTGTTAAATACCCTTATTCTGATTTGATGAGATGCTTGATATTGATTGCTTAGGTCCATTCCCTCTGAGAGTAACTGTAAGGCTGTCGTTGGATACATCTGCGTGACATGAAAAGAGATTTACAATGACGACAATCACATTGCGAAATCAACATTTTAGATCCAGAGGGAATGACACTCTGGCTAGCACAGGTTACTGGTTAGTATAAAAAAATTTGTAAAATTACGACTTAATTCTAATAACGTGATATTAACACTATTCTCATTATAAATCACATTATAATTTGTCTTCATTATGGCCCTAATGCTTGTAGAGAAGACTGTAAAAAAAGTCTCTAACTCGTCAATAATGTAAGAATATGTAAATAATTTCATGCCCTGTCAGAACTATGCTGCGATGGTGGCCACATACCTCCAACCTGAGCAGCACCACAACGGTGTGGGAAACCACCAATCTGACTGGTTGTTGAGTTGTACAGATATTTTGATGGCCAGATTTTTCATGACAGCTTTGTGTCTGTGTGAGTCTGTGAGTGTGTATGTTTCCCTCGAGAGGAGGTGGTTCGTATTGAATTTTATAGCTTGTGTGCACATATATATGCAGTGCAGTTGTGTATAAGTGCATCCTATTGTGTCCTAAAGATTTGCTGCTGCTGGTGTGTGTGTGTGTGTGGGGGGGGCATCTTCACATGTTTCATACATGAGCTTGTTAACGACGCTGAGATTTGCCCTCCTCTCCGTCCTGACTAGCGCTCAGCCAGCCTGCCTCTGCCTCCTCCGGCGCAGCTCACTGCTGGCAGGAGGGCGCCGGAAGCAACATAAGCCATCCATCCCACTTTATGCCCCACAGAAAAATCTGGCACCATAAGAGGACCTTTGCCACAATAGAAATCTCCTTTTTACCCCGCGGCCGTCTCCAATCGTATCCCCTCTCCGAGCAGTGGGAATCATCTTTCTTCACTTGTTTCTTTGTCTAAAAAGAGAGCGGGAGCCATCTGGGCTTTTGTGCTGAACTGTGCTCTTGCCGTTTCTCCCCCACAATACCATTGCCTACAGTGATGACTACCGCTCCTAATAGAGCCCATGTACCAGATAGCTAATGTCAACGCTGCTCTTAATGGTATTAGAGCTGTGATTTGTTGCTAGGATACGCCAGCACGGCTAATAAAAGTAGTAAATGAAGTGCAAGTAACAGGCTGCTGCTCTCCCTGTGCTTCCCTCTCCACACAGAAAGCCGACTGAAAGAGAACACCACCAAGTATATCGAGCTGTTGGAGGACAGGCTGCACAGGTAAGTGTCCAGAGGCATTGCACACAGGAGACTCAATATTCCACAGCACGGGGACGTAAACAGAGCAACAGCCTCTGAGGACTTTCCTCTCACCTCTGTCGTCCTCCAATTAGAGCGCTGTCTCCCCAACACATCACCCCATATACTCACACCCTTCCCTCGTGCTGTTGTCTCCCAGAGCCCATTTCTCCCGTTTCCCTCCATTTCACCATCTGTGCACTTTGTCCTCCTCCTCCCACCTTTTCACATATCTTCTATATCTTTATGTACACACACATCTGTAAAGCATCCTCTCCGTTTCATTGTCTCTATCTGCGTTCCGTAGCCCCTAAATCACTGAGGACATGTTTGTTGTGGTGCGGGTGGTCGCCCCTGCTGTGTGCTGAGCGGCTGGGACTCTTCCAGCAGAGGGCGAGGAACCCAGTGAACTGATGACACCATACGTCTGTTTATGCTTCCTTATGGAGATCAGAGCTGTTCAGCTCGTCTCTCCAGCAGACAAACTGACAGCCAGTCAGGGCCGAGCAGCTGCGATTCGATCAGCTCTTTCTGATTCTGCTGCGGTATATTTTGCAGATTGGTTGAATAGAGCTGGTTTCTCTGTTCACCATATGAGCTGTGTCTTCCACTCAGTCTCTTCTTCTCTCTTCAGGTCAGGAATCCCAGGCTCCCTGTAAGCAGGGAAAAGCTGGTATTGTCAGAGCCAGTGTGTCTGCGTGACCTTTGTTTCTGTTTGTGGAGTGTGAGAGGGGGGAGATGTCTGTGTTGCATCCTTGAGAGAGGCAGGGTCACCGCTTTGGATGGGTGCCAGGAGTCAGTCACATTCTGTAGGGTGGTTTGTTGTTAGGGATGTGCAGCCTGAGGGTCTCGGGGTCTCTCAAGGGCTGACGCGGCTGCGATTCTCAGGGCCCGGCAGGGAAACATTACTCTGAACCTTTTCTGTCAATAGTGCAGGTGGACGCTTTGTTTTTTGTGCGTTTGATTTTTCAGACACACAAAAGTATTGAATGGGGGAAAAAACGATATAGCAACAAAAAGGACTCACTGGACGTGGTATTTTGAGTAAAAGCATTATTGATGTGTACCACAGACTGTATATAAAGATGGACAACACGGCTCCACTTCCCCCCACTATCATAACATAGGCAGTAGTTATTGGCCGATGGATCTGCTGTAGTTGGGTCCCGCTGATAAATATAACTTGGCCATTCCTGAGTCAGTCTCAGCTGTCAATCATGACGTTCCAAGCCATTTTTATAGCATCAAATAAGAAAGAAAAATGAACATTTAGACAAAAATCTGTGAAATAAGAGCTTCCTAAAATCTAAGAAACCATCAAAGAAGGTTATTTAAGCCGTTATTTGCCCTATTAGTTTGAGCCATGTCCCATCTACTAAAAGGTACTCTGCAGGGTTTATAATTTATACTTTAGCCAGCCACCAGGTGGCAGTAGAGACGTTTTGCCCTCACTTTCTGGATCCAGTGATATCATCCACCTTTAAATACAGGCTTTGTATGTATACACAAGGCAGACTTCCACACATACAGTATGGAGAAAACATTTAAATTGTGCTGCTCCTTCAACAGAATAACTTGAAATAAAAGTTCAATAACTTAAACAGCAAAAAGGATCACTGTCACAAAATACCTGTCCAAAAACAAGACCTAGAAAAGCTGCTAATACAGTTCAAAGACCATGGAACTCTCCTATCTCTAAGTCATACATCCTTCAAAGCTGGGTTTGAAAACATCAGATGCCATGAAGATTGAATTCTCTCCAGCACCATTTTGGAGTGACACACTATTCTCTTGGTTTGTAAATGGATCTCAGACGATGATTCATACTGATGTTATTGATAACCTGACTCTAGTAGACTCTCGTCGTGTTCAGACATTTTCGGAAAAAACATCCATCCAGAGCCTTAGAGAACATTGCAGAAGATTCCCTGTGATGAATAGAATTACTTAAGTTACCCCCAAAAATAACTAAATATAACTCTTTATTCTAAACTCGTCACTCATTCTACTCTGGTGTGAGATTATAAATCCAGGAAGCAGATCTTTTCCTTCCTCTTTTCCTTACATTAGGGCTGTGAGGCTGGAGCCAATACAAGCTGATGTTGCGTGAGAGGCGGGGAACACCACCAGTTTGTCACCGCCGTAGGTCACAGGGCTGACATATGATAACAAACAACCATTCACACTCACAGTCACCCCTACAGGCAATTCAGAGTCGCTAATTATCATAACCTGCATGTGTTTGGACTGGGGGAGTAAACCTGACTAATCGGAGAACACCCACACAGACATGAGGAGAACATGTGAACTCCACACAGAGAGACGCCGACTGAATCAGGGTTTAAACCCAGAACCAATTCTAAACTGGTGTGGTGGGGTAGGGACCAGGAGAGACACCATTCAAGGATTTGTTTACCACTTTCTTCATTGCGAGATCTCCTTTTCCAACAGATAATGCAGAGATCCCCATGAAGAAAATCTGGCATATGAAGAGTGCTGCTAGTACCCTATTAACAGGTACAATTCGGTGCAGATCCAGTCTCTGAGTGCCCTTTTAGCTGAGAATTTATTTCTTAGCCTAGAAAAGAGTTTGAATTCTTCATGCATTTTTAAGTCCTGTTTTAATTGAGCTCTTACGTAGAGTGATGCTCTCTTTCAGTCTCTCCTATTGTATGGATCATACGTGTCACACCTTGGCTCATGCTGAACAAAAGGAGGGACACACGCATGTAACTGAAAGCAAATATATTGTAAAGAAATAAAAATGAATTTTAGTCTAGACAATAAACCTACAACCAAAACTAAGGGCTATAAAAGCAGGGAGGAGAAAAAGACTGGCTGAATATCACCAGCTCATAGTGTGCAGGTTGATACTCTGAGTGGTGGTTGCCACAATCAAATCAACACATGGTCAGAGAAAATTGATTTAGATTCATTTTGAAACAGTTGCAGGTGAGAGAATGTCAGCTGAGTAGATGGTCCTGCATGTAACCAAGTTCTTTTTGCTGTGTCAACCAGACCACCTCCCAATGTGGTCTTAGTGATCAGATGACCAATCGTGATGGGATCACTCAGGACGGATTTTAAAACTGAACCGGGTCATTATGATTGAAAAAGATAAACATATCAAACGACACCTTCTCAGGTTTTGGTTAATCCTGAAGTAGTTTACCTGCTCATCTCTTTCTCTATTGGATTTTGCTCTAAATCATCAGATCAGCTCCCACAACCAGAGTAAATCAGAAATGCAGATCTGGCTTTCGGACGAGAATCGGTAGCTTCCACCAGCTCCAGTTTGGCACCACGACACAAATTCAGCTTGACTCAATGAACATACAGGACGCCCATCATCCAGTGAACATTTTAGCAGTCAACCCTAATGTACATTATCGCTGATGGAATGCTGCGATGACGGGAGGTGAGGAGAGGAAGGAGGAGGAGAGAGGCAGATTAGTACTGGGGAAATGTCTGGTCTCCGTGGAGACGGATGGGGGAAAAAAAGCAATTATCTCCTCCTTGCTAAAGACTAGAAAAGGATGCTTGGTACAGCGGAGATGCTGTAAGTGTGTCACCAGAACAAAACACATTTTATTCAGATTAGCAGCATGGCACAGTTGTTGAATACATCATGTAGATGTTTCATTAGGAAATGCCTCCCAATATATATATAAATATATATATTTATGCAATCTTCTGTTGAGTGTTAGATGTCAGTCATCTTTGATACAATGCAACCAGTGTCGTAGTCATTTAAATACTCAGACAAAACATTTTCTCCTGTAAGATTTAAGTAACCAATGAAATAGGTGGAAAAAGTCTTTTCAGGTCCAAAACCTTGAATGTGTCAAAAAGAAAAAATGAAGTGCTGGAAGTAGACTGAATTCGGTTGTTCCAATGACAGCTATAATAACCTCTCCAGACCTCAAGCCACCCACCTTACAAATGCCTCACTTCATTCACCATCCATCACACCTCTGATGCAGCAGTCAACACCTTGCATTTCACCACATTATTAGCACCTCCAGTCAGCTGGTGTTATTTGAGATACTGCGGCATGATTAGGGTGAAAGATTCCCGTTTTTTGATTTCCAAACGAATGTGTTACTTTGTGTTCATGGCTTTTGTTTAAACTCAACATGAGAGGCACTGACACATGGCGACAAGCAAAAGTTTATTTTGTTTTTGTCGAGTTCCGAGCCAAAACTAACAGCTTAGTCTAAAGATATGAGCTGTTTATCACACTCTGACCGATATTGATATTCAGGTGTGAAGGCTGAAGATGCAGGTGATCCAAAGAAAATTGACTCGACTGGACTTGTTTACTTGAAGCCAGGGCCGGATCACGTGGCGGGGCTGACATTTGTTTGGCCCCTGAAGTGCCCCTGTCAGTAGTCTTTAAACCAAGAAAAATGACACTTACTTACAATGCTATAACAACAAATCTGACAATGTGTTATAAAGTTTTATTTTCTAATCTTATTAAAGAACGCAATGTGCTATAACAAAGTACAATTATTATACAATTAAGTATATTTAATGATGTGTGGCATGGAATCAAAGCTACAGAGCTAACAGTTAACAAGAGATGCTTTAAATGTGCATCTTACTGAATCATGAATTGTGCATGGATGTTGGTTGTGCCCCTATGTGTAAATTTTGGACCTTTTATAGCGCCCGATTCAAAAAAATCTAGATATACCACTGCTTGAAGCCTCTTGGGTAAACACGACCTTGTCCTCATACACATCAGCTGAGCGTATGTCCTGGTGCCGGGTAGCGTTCTGTATAGTGGTCTGACTGATTGTGAACCTGCTCTGTGCCTTGTCACCTAATGGAGATTCTAAGTGAACCTTCTGGTAGCGGCAGGACCACACCGCTGCTCCCTCGTTCAACACTTGTATTTATAGTCCCTCCTCTCTAAAGCTTTATGTGTGCGTACGTAACGCCAAGAGAAAGAGCAGTCCTGTCAGTCAGCAGTCCCACGGGGGGGGGGGGGGGGTTGAGACATTGCAGAAGGAGTTTGCCTGCCTTTCTCGTCTCCTTATTACTGGGCCGTCAGCAGAGCGGCTCACCCACACCCTGCCACTGTCAGATGGCGGGCCGAGAGGCTGCCACCAATTAACCCTCGGGCGTCGGGTTCACACCGACGGGCACCAGGATGCCACCATCACAGGGAAGCTTAGGCACTGACATGTTGCCTGTGTTTTCAGCGCACTTAAGCCAGTGCCAGTTGTCTGTAATGAGTTGTGGTTGTTGTCGCTGAAGAGGAGCTTTCAGTGATGGATGAAGGAGGCTTTGGCATTTTTTTGCGAAATTTATGATTGTTCAACACTGAAACCCCACAGAGAGTGATTTATAAGCATGCATGTGTGTAAGTAACACACATGTGCCCAAATATGCGTGTGTATGTGTGTCTCTCTCCACTTCAGAAGAGACAAATAACAATGGCATGGCTCACTGGGCGCATCCCCACTATGGCAGAATACAGAAGCAGTGGCGTTGAGTAGCAGATTAGTGAGGGCAGGGGGGCCGGGCCGGGTAATTTTTCTATTGTCTGTTCGCCAAATGAAGGTTAGAGCCGGGCTGAGAGGCGTGCGTTGGCAGCGTACAGAGGTTGGCA